>NW_027169534.1:162500-172500 GCF_036898095.1 Palaemon carinicauda
AAAAACTAAGACAAGAATGATTCACTTAAAACTAATTTTCTCCTCACTTTGTGTTTATGGATTCTCAAAATTATCTTTTTAATTGTGTTAATATCTAGTCAAAATATGTTTAATTTTGTATTAAATAAAAATATTATTATGTAAAATGATAACAAACACTGATTATAGTTACCTTTAGTTCATGATAAAACCTATACTGTCGTCTTTTCCCCTGCCTCCTGGTGATCTGCTGGGCTTGGGTTCGAGATCCCTTAAAGCTACATAATTTCATGTAGTGTCGGCAACCTCGCCATCCTTGTGATCTAATGTTGGGGTTTGGGGAACTAAAAGGCAGATTGGAAACGACTGAGTTATTTATTAAGGAACACTCTTCTTTATATACAAAACCTCAAGGCAACAGGACATGACCTGTTCGAGAGACAGATAATGTTACTGAGCAAAACAGAGACATGATCATTCAGGTTCTTTTTAGTGCTAGGGAAGAGCGCAGATACAACCATAATATATACAAAATAATTATGTACAATTGTGTGACACACGGTTGGTACATGGCTCCCCCCCTAAAAATGACATAATGTACATGTTAAATAGGGCGAACTGTAGGCAGGTCATCTGGCAGAAGATAAGCAGATTTTAGACGATCAATGGAGACCCAGTCTTCTTTGCCCCAAATGTTTAGGAGGAATGCTTTCGGACTGCGTCGGATCACAAGGAAAGGGCCCGTGTAAGGGGGCGTTAGTGGTGGCTTGCTGGTGTCGTTGCGCAGGAAGACATGCGTTGCAGAGTACAAGTCCGTTGGTATGTGATGCTTCGCTGGGGGCTTGTTAGTCTGGCGGCACGGAGTAAATTTTCCCACGACGTGACGTATGCGCTGGAGATCGTCGGAGGAGGTCGTGGAAGGAAAAAATTTGGCAGGGACGACCAACGGGTCGCCATATACCATTTCGGCTGCCGAGACATCAAGGGCGTCTTTAGGAGTGGTCCTTAGTCCAAGGACGACCCAGGGAAGCTGAGTAAACCAGTTGTAATCCTTGCAGCGGGACATCAAAGCTGCTTTGAGGGTGAGATGAAAACGTTCAACCATTCCATTGGCAGCGGGGTTGTAGGCCGTTGTCTGATGTAGGGTGATGCCCAGGAGATTCGCTAATGACGTCCATAATTGAGAGGTGAAAGTTGTTCCCCTGTCAGAAGTAATATGCTCAGGGATACCGAATCTTGAAATCCATCCAGAGAATAAGGCAGATGTACATGAGGCGGACGTTGCAGTTTCCATGGGAATGGCTTCAGGCCAACGAGTGGAGCGGTCGATGACGGTAAACAGGTAACGATGTCCTTGTGATGCGGGTAGGGGGCCTACAACGTCGACGTGAATGTGTGCGAAACGATGCTGAGGTTGAGGAAAGGTGCCCACTCCTGAATCCGTGTGTCGATGTACTTTGGAAGTTTGGCAAGAAGTACACGCACGGACCCAATCCTTAGCATCCTTAGAAATGCCGTGCCAAATGAACTTTGCCTTCAGCAGCTGTGCAGTAGAACGGCACGAGGGATGTGAAAGGCCGTGGATGAGATTAAACACCTGTCGGCGCATGGGAGCAGGAATCCAAGGTCGCGGTCTACCAGTACTGACGTCACAGAGGAGGGTGGTGTTGGAGTCTTCGAGGGGAAAATCCTCCCAACGGAGGGAGGTGCAGGATGTCTTACAAGCTTGATACTCTGGATCCTGTCGTTGGGCTTCAGCCAGGGCGTTGTAATCCAATCCCAGTTGAACGGCAGCCAACGTGTTTCTTGACAGGGCATCGGCAACGGGATTCGTTTTCCCAGGGACGTATTGGAGGGTGCAATTGTATTCAGCCACGGCGGAGAGATGTCGGCGTTGACGGGCGGACCAGGCGTCAGACTGTCGAGTGAAGGCGTGCACCAGAGGCATGTGGTCTGTACGAATGACGAAGGGCGTACCTTCTAAGAAATGGCGAAAGTGACGGACAGCCAAGTGCACCGCCAGCAATTCTCGATCGAAGGTAGAATAACCCGATTCTGCCTTGGACAGTTTTCTGCTGAAGAAAGCCAATGGGCGGGGCGAGCCTTTGACCACCTGCTCGAGTACTGCACCAATAGCGACGTCGCTGGCATCGGTGGAGAGAAGGAGAGGGGCGTGTGGGATAGGAAAAGTGAGAGCCGCAGCAGTTGATAGGGCCTTCTTTGCATTGCAGAAGGCTGCTTCTTGAAGGGGACCCCACTTCAAGTCCTTTGCCTTGCCCTTGAGGTATGTGTAGAGGGGAGCAAGAGTGGCGGCAATGGCTGGCAGAAAACGGTGATAATAGTTGATCATGCCCAAGAATTCCTGCAGAGCTTTGACGGTCGAAGGCGTGGGGAAATTCTGAACGGCTGCTACCTTCTCAGGCCGTTTTGTTGCAGGTGGTCGAGCACGATGCGCAGGTGACGGAGGTGTTCCTCTTTTGAGGAGGAGAACACAAGTATGTCGTCCACATAACATACACAGAAAGGGAGGTCCCCTAAGATGCCATCCATGAGACGTTGAAACGTTGCCCCAGCATTACGAAGGCCAAAACAGGAGTAATTGAAGGTGTATGTGCCAAACGGAGTGGTGATGGCGGTCTTGGGGATGTCTTCTGGGTTCATAGGCACCTGATAATACCCCTTCAGGAGATCGAGCGTAGAGAAAACCTTCGCTTTGTGCAGGTAGGAGGTTACATCGGCAATGTTTGGGAGTGGGTAGTGATCCGGTTCTGTTTGCATGTTCAGGCGCCTGTAATCCCCGCACGGACGGAGGGAGCCGTCTTTCTTCAGAACGATGTGTAAGGGTGACGACCATGGGCTGGAGGCCTTTTGGCAAAGGCCCATTTTCTCCATTTCGGCGAACGTCTGTTTGGCGGCTGCCAATCGTTCCGGTGCTAGACGTCTGAATTTTGCGAAGACTAGGGGTCCCGTCGTCTTGATATGGTGATAAATACCATGCTTGGCAGGAACCGTTGGCGTTTGGCGAAGTTCTGGACGGAAAACTTCCGGGTACGACGTGAAGAGGTGGGCGTAGGCATCCGTTGGTGCGCTGATGTGGAGAGCGAGGTTAGCGGGGGCGGGTTGAAGAGGTGTCGACAAGTACGAGTCTGCGTTGACCAATCGTCGGTGGGCGACATCGACCAAAAGGTGGAAATGAGAGGGGTAATCTGCACCGAGGATTGGCATTGTGACGTCAGCAACGAGAAACTTCCAATTGAATTTACCGTTTCCGAACGATAATGTGAGGTTCTCGTAACCGAAGGTGGGTATCGCAGATCCGTTGGCAGCTACCAAGTGGACGTCGGCAGATGTAGATAGACTACGTTGTGCCTTGAAGAGTTTCCTTGGCAAAAGAGAACGACAAGCACCCGTGTCTACCAAAAATCGCACGCCCGTTCCTTCATCCTGTAAAAAGAAAAGATTAGAAACATGGGAGGCCAAAGCCACAAGCGATGGCCTACTTACACGTTTTTTGGCCACTGACAATCTTTGGCACATTTCTTCGCGGTTGCCCCGAATCTGAAGTGGTAGTAGCAAAACTGCGGCAGATGGGAGTTAGTAAGTTGCTGTAGAAGTCGTTCGTTAGGGCGCGAGCAATGGCTGGGTGGTGGCCGGCTTTGTCGACGCTTCGGCACGTCACGGGGTAGGCGTGTATGTCTTACGGCATTCATGTCAGCTTCGGTTGACGTTGAATAGGCATCCTCGTCGTCAGGGGTGGAGGCGTTGATGGAGGTCTTGAAGTGGCTGTCCATAAGGGCGTCGGCTTTGGTCATCAAGTCCTTTATGGGTAAACTATCGACATCGGGTATGGCAGCGCGTACAGGTTCAGGTAAACGACGTATCCAAATGGCATGAAGTAGGTTCACCTCACGAGGTGAGCCGTCTGCAGCAGGTTGAAGGCGAGCGATACTGGTCATTTCCCTGAGGGCAAGCGAAGCCCTTTGGTCCCCCAACGGTTGTTGCGAGAGCTGAAAAAGCTTTGCTATACGGGCGGCTGGCGACGGCAAGTACTGCTGTAGAAGATATGTTTTGAGGGCGTCATACGCTATTGGGGTGTCTCCTTGTTCACAAAGCCAGTCGGATATTTCTGGGAAGGTGTCCTCGGGTATCGACGCGAGAACATAATCCGCTTTGGTGGTTGAGCGAGTCACGCCCCTGATACGAAACTGGACTTCTGCGCGCTGAAACCAAGCAAACGCCTCTCCGCTGGCAAACGATGAAAGTTTGAATGTAGCGGCCACAGCACCAACTGCCATAGAGTCCGCCATAGTACCAACGATGAAGGGACGAGGGGATAGGGGTGGAAGGCGGTGGGAGCGAGTGGACTTCCGGGGTCACCAATGTGACGGGCCGAGAGAGGATGTGAACTCAAAGGCAGATTGGAAACGACTGAGTTATTTATTAAGGAACACTATTCTTTATATACAAAACCTCAAGGCAACAGGACATGACCTGTTGGAGAGACAGATAATGTTACTGAGCAAAACGGAGACATGATCATTCAGGTTCTTTTTAGTGCGAGGGAAGAGCGCAGATACAACCATAATATATACAAAATAATTATGTACAATTGTGGGACACACGGTTGGTACAATACCAAAATTCTTCTCAAGTAAACGACCCGAATACCAGCATCTCCGGGTCAACCATTCGCTACTCTCTCTCTCTCTCTCTCTCTCTCTCTCTCTCTCTCTCTCTCTCTCTCTCTCTCTCTCATATATATATATACAGATATCCTGGCGAGGGTTCAAATCCCCGCCGGTCCGATATCATAGTCTTTGGGAGGTTCCGCCTTGGGCTCTGATCCCAAGGTCGTTAAGAGAATCCAGACTTTGATGTATTAATATATATGGCTTATTTGAAATATGAAAGAAACACGTTTAAATGTGCAAAAAATTTATCATTAATCGAATGCCAAGTCCCAAACCTACCAATTAGCTACGATGGTGAAGATGGGTTGATTTCAATTCTAAGTACAGAAAACCTGATTTTGACAGGTATATGTATAGAAGAATTGTTATTGACTTTTATCTTTTTTCGTGGCGGAATGGTATGGTCACTGGCATACAGATATCCTGGCGAGGGTTCAAATCCCCGCCGGTCCGATATCATAGTCTTTGGGAGGTTCCGCCTTGGGCTCTGATCCCAAGTTCGTGAAGAGAATCCAGACTTTAATGTATTAATATATATGGCTTATTTGAAATATGAAAGAAACACGTTTAAATGTGCAAAAAATTTATCATTAATCGAATGCCAAGTCCCAAACCTACCAATTAGCTACGATGGTGAAGATGGGTTGATTTCAATTCTAAGTACAGAAAACCTGAATTTGACAGGTATATGTATAGAAGAATTGTCATTGACTTTTATCTTTCTTCGTGGCGGAATGGTATGGTCACTGGCATACAGATATCCTGGCGAGGGTTCAAATCCCCGCCGGTCCGATATCATAGTCTTTGGGAGGTTCCGCCTTGGGCTCTGATCCCAAGGTCGTTAAGAGAATCCAGACTTTAATGTATTAATATATATGGCTTATTTGAAATATGAAAGAAACACGTTTAAATGTACAAAAAATTTATCATTAATCGAATGCCAAGTCCCAAACCTACCAATTAGCTACGATGGTGAAGATGGGTTGATTTCAATTCTAAGGACAGAAAACCTGATTTTGACAGGTATATGTATAGAAGAATTGTCATTGACTTTTATCTTTCTTCGTGGCGGAATGGTATGGTCACTGGCATACAGATATCCTGGCGAGGGTTCAAATCCCCGCCGGTCCGATATCATAGTCTTTGGGAGGTTCCGCCTTGGGCTCTGATCCCAAGGTCGTTAAGAGAATCCAGACTTTAATGTATTAATATATATGGCTTATTTGAAATATGAAAGAAACACGTTTAAATGTGCAAAAAATTTATCACACACACACACATATATATATATATATATATATATATATATATATACCATGTATATAGTCTATATATATACACACACACATATATACAGTATATATATATATATATATATATATATATATATATAGTCTATATATATACATATGTGTGTGTTTGTAATAATTATAGCTTTGATAAATGTGATGGATGTGATGGCCTATTGGAAACGTCACTTTCAGGCGATCACTAGTCTGGGATTCAAGTGCAACTCAAGCTTGATACTTTCATGCAGAGTTTGAAACCTCACTATCCTTGTGAGCAAGGGATAGGGGGTTTGGGGGACCTTGTAAGTCTGCATTCTGAGTCATCAGCTGCCACTGCCTGGTCCTCCCGGGTTCTTGCTTTGGTGGAGAGGGGTCACTTCGGTGCTGATCATATGTATATATGGTCAGTCTCTAGGGCTTTGTCCTGCTAATCATGGCAATGTCACTGTCCCTTGTTCCTGTCATTCATGATTGGCATTTAATCTTTCAAATGTCGGAGTATTCAAGGTTTTAATTCCCTATCGTCCAAGTACTTTCGCTATTTTCACCAAATTTCTTTACATCAAACTCCCATTTCTACCAATATTGATGCAAGTGATATAATTAACTCTTTCTGAGAGGCGATACCTCAATTTGGTGAGAGGGTTTTTGTATGGTCATGATCAGCAAAGCTGCATTAGTCAGGGCAACCCATAAAAGGTAGGTTTCGTGTGACGTTCAGACAAAAACCTCCCACCATCACTAGTCCACACTGGCCAGCGTGGTAATGAAAACTGGCCAAACCCCAAAACATGAAATGACATGTCTGAGGCCCATGTCCTGCAGTGGAATAGAAACAGCTGCATTTGCTGTTGTTTTTATTGTTGTTGATAAGATTAAATGATATCTATTGTATAAATCCAGTTGAGAAAATATTGAGAATCTCCTCATAAACTTCAGATGCATATCCATGGTTTGAAAATATTAGCAGTTAATTGCAAAAAAAAAAAAATGTTATTGTTATTTTTTTCTCCCATGTAAACGTTTCTAGGGTAAATAACTGTATTTTTTTTTTGGGGGGGGGGGAAGAAAATATCTTTTTATATTTAGGTCTAGGATGGGACTCGTATTTTCAGAAGTTCATGATAATTGAATTTACTAGATTTACGTAAAGTTTTGTTTTAAATTATATTGTTATAAGTGATTTATATTATTAGAGCTTTTTTTTACATGGTAAACTGTATATTTTATAAAGTTATTTCTCTCTCTCTCTCTCTCTCTCTCTCTCTCTCTCTCTCTCTCTCTAAAGGAAGACCAAAATTTAATAGAAAACCCTTTTACAACCCTCTCTCTCTCTCTCTCTCTCTCTCTCTCTCTCTCTCTCTCTCTCTCTCTCAATTTCGAGCTTTTACGGGTAAAAATACAAATATATTAAAACCTAGTTAACTTACGATTTCAAACTAAAATAATAGGAAAGAGAGAGAGAGAGAGAGAGAGAGAGAGAGAGAGAGAGAGAGAGAGAGAGCCGATATCAATACGATATATGTTCCTTGGAATAATGAAAGAATACTTTTAAAAGGTTACATTTTGAAATTTCATTGTTTTGACACTTGATGGATGAATCAAAGGAAAATTGAAAGTCTGAAATGATAAATGATATTAAAAGATTTCCTAGTTGTGGATTTAATCGATTGCATGTCTTTCTTTTTGATTAATGTATGATAAAACATATGATTCTGTAATATTATCTAAAATACATGAAAACTATGGAATAAATTCCATTTCAACAATTTTCAAAGAACTAAATCATCTACGTTTTTGATAAGCTCCTTGTATATTATCATTATTACTATCAGCTAAGCTACAACCCTAGTTGAAAGAGTAGGATGATGTGAGCCTAAGGTATCCAACTCTCTCTCTCTCTCTCTCTCTCTCTCTCTCTCTCTCTCTCTCTCTCTCTCTGTGTAAATCTTTTACAGCTAAAAACGGTCTGAAATATGAAATCAAATTTACACATGTAGTGTAAGAAATAAAATCTAGATTGGTTTGTAGAAATAATAGAGCAAAGAAGGATTACTTTCTTTCTCATAAATTGATAAAATAATTTGTTTTTCATCAGTAAACTATAATTATGAGACAAAGATGAGGATTTATGATGGTTAGAAAAAGGTATCTGATGATAATGATGAAGATTGTTGATTTGCAGAAGGCACAACATCATTGATTACCGGAGATAATGACTTACGCAAGAGTTAGGAAGGAAGGAAATGATTGAACTATCTTATATGAAAGATCCAAATCGGAAAGAAATAAAACTCTTTGAATTTAAAGATCGAAAGAGGAATTGGTGAAGAAACTTATTATATTTTGTGTGATCCGTTTTAATGATAAATTATCTTACAATTACATGTAAACTTTCAATGATTAGATAACGATACTTATTCATATTTATTTCTTATCCGTTAAATCTAAAGCAAAATTTTTTGAATTCTTTTTCTTTTTTTATATTCTATTTTTACTATATTAAGATTCAACTGCACAGAAAAAAATACTGTAGAAGTGAACGTTTTCGCCTCTGATAGCTTGCCAATTGAACAAATGTCTGTGGAAGTGAATTATTGGTGTAAGTTAAAAAAAAGCATTAGAAAAACTATAGAAATGAATAGAAAATTGTTCAGCATAAAACAATAATAATGTAAAGATTGTTCAGCATAAAAGAATAATTTTGTAAAGATTGCTTAGCATTGTTCCATGGTGATTTCATAAAATAAAAACACTCAATAATTGTCAAGTTTCTTCCTCATCCTTGATGAAACAATTACTTTCAAGACTCCCTGAAGATTCTTAATGAAAAACATAAACAATACTCACAATATTTTAACGATATGAACAAAACTGCATGATAGACACATATAGTAAGAGAAACCTGGAACAAAAACTGAGAGTAAGAGAAAACCTATATTTTTTTTTTTTAGAACGTGTGCTTTTGTGGAGAAAATATTTTCATGGTGGAATATTTTCCTTCTTATTTTTTCATTTCAACACATCTCACACATGGCTGATTTATGACCGTGTATCTTCTTCTCACATAAATGGGAAAAGCTTGGGAGACCAGTCTCTACAGCCCATTAGTTCGAGGCTTTTTGGTTTCTCACCGACGTAGGAAAAGTGTTTAAGGATGTAAAAGTCACAAATGAATGGCAAAGGACAGTGACAATACCCTAGTATGAAAATGCCTTATAGACTGACCACATACACATATGATCAGCGCCCAAGCCCTCTCTCCAACCAAGCTAGGAACAGGGAGGGACAGGCAATGGCAGCTGATGACTCAGCAGGTAGGCATTTAGGCGTCCCTAAGCGCATATTCTTACCTCAAAATAATGGTCAGGTTGCAGGCACTACTAGAAAGTATCGAGGTTGAGCGATTCTCGAACCCCAGTCAAGCAGATAACCAGACAGGGACGTTTCCAATAGGGTAGCACAATAATTTGATTAAGGCTGCTCTTTGGTTAGACTCCTTGAAGGAATATATTTCGAATATTTAAAAACATAAAGAAAAAACTAGATAGTTATTGTAAAATATTCCATCGGAGGGGATAGAAAACCAAGAAAATAAGGAAAATCCATCACAAATCAGTATTCATGTTATTTCAAATATAAAAATAAAAAGAAAATACATGAATTTATGCCCTTCTATATTTTTTATCGTTCCTGACGAAAATATGGTTCTTAAATCAGCATCCACTCTAATAAAAGTAATAGTTTTCATATCATAGGGAACTACAAAGAAACCAGTCAAAATAAACGAGAAGGCAGATTTACCAGCAAAGAATGCTGCTGCTGAGTTGCGACCAAGAAGATATCCCATTCTTTGTGATGACTGTTTATCCAACATTAAGAATTTGATTTCTAATACCTGGCAACAGCATTGGGATGGTTTGGTTGAAAATAAGATGCAAGAGATAACGAATGACACATGAATATAAGCTTACTGGCCAACACCAGCCATATTGCAACTACTGTTTAGTACCCTTGACAGTGGGGCATTTGTTGACCGAA
>NW_027169534.1:180000-182500 GCF_036898095.1 Palaemon carinicauda
AGGCGTGCACCAGAGGCATGTGGTCTGTGCGAATGACGAAGGGCGTACCTTCTAAGAAATGGCGAAAGTGACGGACAGCCAAGTGCACCACCAGCAATTCTCGATCGAAGGTAGAATAACCCGATTCTGCCTTGGACAGTTTTCTGCTGAAGAAGGCCAATGGGCGGGGCGAGCCTTTGACCACCTGCTCGAGTACTGCACCAATAGCGACGTCGCTGGCATCGGTGGAGAAAAGGAGAGGGGCGTGTGGGATAGGAAAAGTGAGAGCCGCAGCAGTTGAGAGGGCCTTCTTTGCATTGCAGAAGGCTGCTTCTTGAAGGGGACCCCACTTCAGGTCCTTTGCCTTGCCCTTGAGGGAGGCGTAGAGGGGAGCAAGAGTGGCGGCAATGGCTGGCAGAAAACGGTGATAATAGTTGATCATGCCCAAGAATTCCTGCAGAGCTTTGACGGTCGAGAGCGCGGGGAAATTCTGAACGGCTGCTATCTTCTCAGGGAGGAGATGGACTCCTTCAGGAGTGATACGGTGCCCTAAGAACGACACTTTGTTGGCGCCAAAGGTACACTTGTTATGGAGGATTTATTTTTGCTTTATTTTTATATTTTGTTTTTAGCCAAATCCTGTGAGAGAGAGAGAGAGAGAGAGAGAGAGAGAGAGAGAGAGAGAGAGAGAGAGAGAGAGAGAGAGAGAGAGAGAGAGAGAGAGAGAATTGTGTTAGCGAGCGAAAGTAGTTAGTGTATCGATCGTTTGTGGTGAGAAAGACTGTTGGTTTAAATGAGGATGTTTGTATATGTTTTTAGTTAGGTTACGACAGTGGTGAATGTTTTGGAGCGAATGCTTTTTTTATTTGACTGCAGCTTAAGGCAGCTGTGTTAGTGCTGGATAACTATTTATATATTTTTTCTTACCAGCGTTGGAAGTGTTCATTGATTTTCTGAGTAAGTACAGTTTTCTTTATCTTTGCTTATCGTGATTGTGAATGATAGGAAAAGTTTATTATTTATCTTTGATTATAGTGCGATAGTTAAGTTAGTTAGGAGTGTTCATAAGTGTTTTTCTTTTTTTATTTTGGCAGGCCGTGATTCCTCCTTTGGAGAGTTATTTTTTTGAAACTGGATTTATTGTTGCTGAACAGGCCTGTAATAAAGGTTTGTATTTAGACTGTGCTATTCGATTGCTCAACCGTTGATGACCTGGCCTGTGGATTTGGATTGAAGATGATGATGATGATGATAAGGATGATGATTGCTGCGTACAAAATCAGCGAGGCAGTTGTGGCAAATTATCACACCGTTTAATCTATTAAAGCTGTGATAGTAGTAGCTGTGCCGTTAAAGACAGTTGGCTTAGTGAATGACTACGAAGTGATTTTTTACTTATCTTGTGGAGTATTAGTGAACACACGCAATATATATGTTTGGTGATAAGAAGTTAAGGTTGTGGTTAATTTAATTTTAGGTTTTGTTAGGTGTTGTTTTTTTGGTTGGTTTATTTGAATGGTATTAAGATTTTTTTCAGTGTTCAAGGTTATAATTAGTTTTAAGTGATTATTTTGGTTGTGGATGGTTTGTGATAAGTATTCTAATTTTAATAAATATAGTTTTAAGGTTATGGTTGGTTTTTATGTCCTTTTTGTTCAAGAGTCCAGTTTATGATAAAGTAAGGGGAAAGTATGTGTTGAGGAGACAATTGTCAGTAAGTAAGATTCAAGGGTGTGGGGGTTGTGTTGCAACATCCCGCCACATTGTCGTACCGGACTACAAGGCCGTTTTGTTGCAGGCGGTCGCGCACGATGCGCAGGTGATGGAGGTGTTCCTCTTTTGAGGAGGAGAACACAAGTATGTCGTCCGCATAACATACACAGAAAGGGAGGTCCTCTAAGATGCCATCCATGAGACGTTGAAACGTTGCCCCAGCATTACGAAGGCAAAAACAGGAGTAATTGAAGGTGTATGTGCCAAACAGAGTGGTGATGGCGGTCTTGGGATGTCTTCTGGGTTCATAGGCACCTGATAATACCCCTTCAAGAGGTCGAGCGTAGAGAAAACCTTCGCTTTGTGCAGGTAGGAGGTTACATCGGCAATGTTTGGGAGGGGGTAGTGATCCGGTTCTGTTTGCATGTTCAGGCGCCTGTAATCCCCGCACGGACGGAGGGAGCCGTCTTTCTTCAGAACGATGTGTAAGGGTGACGACCATGGGTTGGAGGCCTTTTGGCAAAGGCCCATTTTCTCCATTTCGGTGAACGTCTGTTTGGCGGCTGCCAATCGTTCCGGTGCCAGACGTCTGAATTTTGCGAAGACTGGGGGTCCCGTCGTCTTGATATGGTGATAAATACCGTGCTTGGCAGGAACCGTGGGCGTTTGGCGAAGTTCTGGACGGAAAACTTCCGGTACGACGTGAGGAGGTGGGCGTAGGCATCCGTAGGTGCGCTGATGTGGAGAGCGAGGTTAGAGGGGGCGGGTTGAAGAGGTGTTGACAAGTACGAGTCTGCGTTGACCAATC
>NW_027169534.1:187500-197500 GCF_036898095.1 Palaemon carinicauda
CTAGTAATAATACTTATATAGCGTTGATAATAATAATAATAATAATAATAATAATAATAATAATAATAATAATAATAATAATAAAAATAATAATAATAATAATAATAATAATAATAATAATAATAATAATAACAACAACAACAACAACAACAATAATAATAATAATAATAATAATAATAATAATAATAATAATAATAATAATAATAATAATAATAAATAAAAAATAATAAACGATAACAAATTAATAATAAATAATTATCATAATAATACTAGATTCGTAATTTTCAACATGAGTTTTGGCGCAATTAGGAGATTTTGCTTTTCTAAATTATGGATAAAACAGATAATGAATAATAATAATAATAATAATAATAATAATAATAATAATAATAATAATAATAATAATAATAATAATAATAATAATAATAATAATAATAATACTAGATTTGTAATATTGCTTTTCTAAATCATGGATATGACTAACAGAATGTTCCTTATATTTACATGTTTTAAAGTGTGATTTTTTGACCCGAATGTTTGACGAGATATATAACAATAAAGAAGAAGAGAGAAAAGTGCGCTTTGGGAGAAGAGAGAACTAGAACAATCAGGACAAAGAACAGAAAGAACAGAAGGAACACCGAAATAAAATTGAAAGCAAAGTGAGGTTTTAAAAAAGGGGAGAGAAAAGAAAAGGATATGGAGAAATTGAAGTACATGGAACTGCCAAAACTTTGAAAAGGAATAAAGAGATGAAGTATATAATGGAACAATTTTGTTATTATTATTATTATTATTATTATTATTATTATTATTATTATTATTATTATTATTATTATTATTGGCTTAAGATCTATCTGTGGTGGAAATTTCGTGAAAATCCGTAGAGTACTTTTAATGGGCCCGACCAGTATGCCAATCTATAGGGGTATAGGACGAATAACACAAAATCCTTTTAATGTTATCTTTAAATTGGCGGAAAGTTTTATATCCAGATCTAGTCTGCGGATCTGGATCCAGATCATCTCCAGAATTTAAAGGTCCTTCTTTGACTTAGGTTCAATCTGTGATTAAAATTTCGTCAACATCTGTCGAAAAATGCAAGACCGGATCCGGATTATTTCCATGATTTTAATAGAGTTGTCCATGACCGAATATCTATCTGTGATGAAAATTTCGTCAACATCTGTCGAAAAATGCAAGCCCGGATCCGGATTATTTCCATGATTTTGATGGAGTTGTCCATGACCGAATATCTATCTGTGATGAAAATTTCGTCATAATCCGGTGAGTAGTTTTGATCTCATTGCATAATCTCTTTGGCGAAGGTAATAAACCAACTCTAAAACATAACCTCCTTGGCGATGGTAATAATAATAAAAGAAAAAATAATAATAATAATAATAATAATAATAATAATAATAATAATAATAATAATAATAATAATAATAATGATGATGATGATGATGATGATATCAATAATAATAATAATAATAATAATAATAATAATAATAATAACAACAACAACAACAGCCTATCTTAATTCATATTTATAAAGAGAGATTTGATTTTCGTCCGTAGTAAATATTCGATATAGAAAAAAAGGCAAAAGATTTAAGAAATACCATCATGTTATGTATATTTCCATCAGCAATAGTTTGATGGAAGAAAACTATATTCTTATTGTTTTACTCGTTGAATGAATATACATTATTATTATTATTATTATTATTATTATTATTATTAGTAGTAGTAGTAGTAGTAGTAGTAGTAGTAGTAGTAGTAGTAGTTGTTGTTGTTGTTGTTGTTGTTGTTTTAGGAAATATACTAAGCTAGATCTTAAATATCAGATCAGAATTAGTTTTGTACGGAAAATACATGAGCTATCTGCTCAATTCGGAGAATATTGACCCTAAAATAGTAATGGAAATTTTTATACTCTGATATCCGCAAGAAAGATATGCTCCTTTTAAAAAACCTTTTTATCCCTCAAGTCCGGCAGTAACCTTGATATTATTTTCCTTTTTCGCCAATTGTCAATATATCATGCAATGTTTTTTTATAATATCTACAAATTATGTATTTTGGAACGACCAAATGAAAACTTATCTAATTACATATTTGGTAAGAATTTATCGCGTTTTTTTTTTTTCTTTGCTTGAATAGATAACCAAAGACATGAATATTTCGAACTGAATAAACCAGCATCGTTATCTACATAAAAGGCATAGCTATTTATGTGAATGACTGGGCTAGCAGACTACCTTCGACAAGGCAGCTTGAAAACCTTCGTTTTTTAGCTAACGATGTTTATTGATTCATTATGCTACTGTCTCTTTTGCCAAGATAGACTAGAACCCCATTGGCTGTAGCTAAGGATTTAATTGATTCGTTCCACTACTGACCACTTTGCCAAGGTTGCCTGGAAGCCCCTCGACTCTATCTAACATTATTGACTGGTTTATTTCACAATTGTCCCTGTCACCAAGGTAGACTAGAAGCCAACCGGCTGTAGCTAGTGATATTGATTTATTCATTTCATGCTGAAAGCTCCTCGAATCTATCTAACGATGTTGACTGATTCATTTTTTGTAGTTTCCCCTTTGTCAAGCTAGCCTGGAAGCCCTTCGTGTGTAGCTAATGATGTTTATCGATTCGTTTCGCTACTGTCCCCTTGTCGAAGGGGACAGTACCAAAATGAATGAATCAAACTGTTAGTTACAGATGTGGGACCTCCAGGCTACATGACCATGGGGACAGTAGCTAAAAGAATCCATCAAATCTTTACCTACAAACGAGAGACTGCCAGGCTACCTAAGCGAAAGGGAAAGTGGCTAAAAGAATCAATCTAATCTTAAGCTACAGACGAGAGACTGCCAGGCTACCATATCGAAGGGGAAAGTAGCTAAAAGAATCATTCAAATCTTCAGCTACAGACGAGGGACTGCCAGGCTATCTTGGGGAAGGGAACAGTAGCTATAAAAATCAAATGAACTTCGTTAGCTACAGACGAGTGGCTTCCAAACTATCTTGACATAGGGGATAATAGCGAAATAAATTATTCATATTGGTATTTATATATGAGGTACTTCCAGGATACCTTGGCTAAGGGAGCAAGGGTAACATGATTCATTCATCTTTATAGCTTTTGACTAAGGCTTACAGGCTACCTTGGTGGAGGGGACAGTATCAAAATAAATCAATCAACATTGTTAGCTACAGACAAAGGGCTTCAAAACTACCCACTGTGAAGGGGACAGCAGCAAAATGAATCAATCCAATCGTTAGCTACAGCCGAGGGGCTTCCAGGCTATCATAGCAAAGTGGACAGTAGATAAAGGAAGTAAGAGAACAGTTATCTACAGACGAGGGATTTTCAGGCAATCTTGGCAAATGGGAAAGTATCAAATTAATCAATAAAATAGTTATACACAGATGAGGGTGTTTTAGTCTACCTTGGTAAAGAGGAGAGTATCAAAAGGAATCAATCAACATCGTTAATTACAGACTATGGGCTTCAAGGCTACCTTAGAAAAGGTGACAGTGGAAAAATGAATCAATTAAATGGTTAGCTACAGATGAAGGGCTTCTAGGCTACCTTGTCAAAAGGGACACTAGATAAATTAATTACTAGAACCATTAACGATATATGAAGGGCTTCCAGGATACCTTAGGAAGGCGATAGTATCAAATTCATTCAATCAAATTGTTAGCTACTGATGAGGGGTTTCCAGTCTATCTGGGCAAAGGGGACGGAAACGAAATGAATCATTCCAAACCTTAGCTACACTCTACTGGTTTCCAGGCTACCTTGGATAGGTAGACAGTATCGAAATGAATCAATCAAATCATTACCTAAAGTTGGTGGACTGTGAAAGGGACAGCAGCTATAAGAATCCATAAAACTTTTAGCTAGGGACGATGGAATTTCAGAACACCTTGGCGAAGGGAAAATTAGCAAAATGAATCTTTCATATTGTTAGCTACAGACGAGGGCCTCCCAGGCTACCTTGACGAAGGGGACTATAGCAAATGAATCAATCAAATCGTTACCTACACACGAGGGCTTTCAGCCTACCTTGGTATACAAATGATTAGTAAAATGAATCACTCAAATTGTTAGCTACAAACGAGGGTCTTAAAGGCTACATTGCTGAAGGCACAGTAGCACAAAAGAGTCAATAAAAATTATTAGCTAAAGACGAGGGGCTTCCAGGCTACCTTAGGGAAAGGGGAAGTAGCTAAAGAAGTCTATCCTCTTTTTTTTTTTTTTTTTTTTTAACAGATGAGAGGCTTTCAAGCTACCTTGGCGGAGGGGACATTAGGAAATGAATCAATCAACATTGTTAGCTACAAAAGAGGGGTTTCCAGGCTACTTTGCCGAATAGGACAGTAGGTAAATGAATCAATAAAATTGTTAGCTAGAGACGTGGACCCCCAGGCTACCTTAGCAATAGAGACAGTAACTAAAAGAATCAATCAAATCTTTAGCTATAGACGAGGGACTGCCAGGCTACCTTGGCGAAGGGAACAGTAGCTAAAAAAATCAAATCAACTTCGTTAGCTACAGACGAGGGGCTTCAGGGCAACCTTAGGGAAGTGAAGAATATGGAAATGAATCAATTAATTCGTTAGCTACAGACACGGGCTACCTTGTTGAAGGAAACTGTAGAGAAATGAACTAATCAACATTGTTAGGTACAGGCAAGGGACCTCCAGGCTACCTTGACGATGGGGAGAGTAGCTAAATGGGTATATAAAGGTATAAGCTACAGAAGGGGGTCTTGAAGGCTACCTTGGCAAATGGGACTGTTGCAAAATGAATCATTTATATTTCTCGCTACAGATGAGTGACTACCAGGCTACCTTGGCAAAGGGCACAGTACCGAAATGAATAAATAAAATCCTTAGCTACACACAAGGGGCTTCCAGGCTACCTTGGCGAAGGGAATAGTAGCGAAATGAATAATTCAAATATTTTGCTAAAGACAAGGGGCTTCCAGGCTTCCTTAGTGAAGAGGATACTAGCAAAATGAATCATTCAAATCTATACCTACAGACAAGTGGCTTCAAGGATACCTTGGGAAATTAATATTTCATATTGTTAGCTACAGATGACGGGCTTCAAGACTACCTTGCCGAAGGACAAAGTAGTAAAATGAATCATTCAAAACTTTAGGTACAGACGTGAAGCTTCTAGGCTACCTTGGTGAAAGGGTCAATATTAAAATGAATCATTCATATTGTTAGCTACAGACGAGTGGCTTCCAGTCAACCTTGGTGAAGTGAACAGTAGAGCGATGAATCAATCAAACCATTCGCATCAGACGATTGGCTTCCAGGCTATCCCAGGAAAGGGGACAGTAGATAAATGAATCAATAAAATTTTTAGCAACAGGCGAGGGGCTTGCAGGATATTTTGTCGAAGGAGATTGTAGCGAAATGAATCATTCAAAACTATAGCTACAGACAAGGGCCTTCCAGGCAACCATGGAAAAGAGGACAGTAGCAAAATGAATCAGTTAAATCATTAGCTACAAAAGAGTTGCTTCTAGGCTACTTCGGGGAATGGTGCAGTAGAGAAATGAATCAATAAAATTATTAGCTACAGACGAGTGTCTTCTAGGAAATCTTAGCGAATTAGACAGTAGAGGGATGAATCAATCAAATCGTTTGCTGCAAACAAGTGGGTTCCAGGCTACCTTGGGAAAGGGGACAGTAGTGAAATGAATTAATCAAATTGTTAGCAACAGGTGAGGGACTTCCAGGCTATTTTGTCAAAGGGAATTGTAGCAAGATAAATCATTCAAATCTATAGCTAGAGACGAAGGGCTTCCAAGCAACCAATGCAAAGAGGACTGTAGCGAAATGAACCAATTAAATCGTTAGCTACAAAAGAGTTTCTTCAAGGCATTTTTGGGAAATGCTGCATGAGAGAAATGAATCAATCAAATTGTTCAGCAACCGGCAAGAGGCTTCCAGGCTATTTTGTCAAAGGGAATTGTAACGAAATGAAGCATTCAAATGAATAGCTACAGACAAGTAGCCTCCAGGCAACCCTGGCAAAGAAGACAGTAGCGAAATGAATCTATTAAATCATTGTCTACATATGAGTTGCTTCTAGGCTACCCTGGGAATTGGTGCAGTAGAGAAATGAATCAATCAAATCGCTAGCTATAGACGAGGAGTCTCCGGCTTTCCTTGGTAAAGGGGATAGTAGCAAAATGAGTCATTCAAATCTTTAGTTATAGACAATTGGCTTCCTGGATACCTTAGAAAAGGGATGATTGGTGAAATGAATTAATCAAATTGTTAACTACAGACGAGGGGCTTTTTGGCTACCAGGGCAAAGGGGATGGTATGCAAAATGAATAAATAAAATCCTTAGCTAAAGATGTGGGGCTTCCAAACTATCTTGGCGAAGGTGATAGTAGTGAAATGAATCATTCAAATCTTTAGCTACAGCTGATGGGCTTCAAGGCTACCTTGGAGAAGGGGACAGTAGTGAAATGAATCAATTAAATCGCTAGGTACTGACGATGGTCTCTTAGGCTACCTGGGCGGAGGGGATTATAGCAAAATGAATCAAACAAATAGTTAGCTACAGACGAGGGTCTTCCAGGTTTCCTGTAGGATGGGGACAGTATCTAAATGAATCAATCAACATCAATAGCTAGACACGAGGGGTTTCGAAGCTACCTCGGGAAAGTCGGCAGTAGAGAAATGAATCATCCTAATCATCAGCTACAGATGAGGGGCTTCCAGGCATCCTTGGAGAATGGGACAATAAAGAAATGGGTCAAGCAAATAGTTAGCTACAGACGAGGGGCTTCCAGGCTATATTAAGGGAGGGAACTCTAGTGAAATGAATCAATCAACATCATTAGCTACAGACAAGGAGCTTCCCGGCTACCCTGACGAAGGGAATTGTGGTGAAATTAATTATTCAAATCTATATCTTCAGACGAGGGACTTCCAGGCAACCTTGGCGAAGAGGAGATTGCAGAAATGAATCATTCCATTCAGCTACAGACCAGGGGCTTCCAGTCTACATTGGCGTCGGGGATATTAGCAAAATTAATCATTTCAATTGTTAGCTACAGACGAGGAGCTTCCAGGCTACATTGGCGAAGAGGAGAATAGCGAAACGAGTCATTCAAATCCTTTGCTACAGACGAGGAGCTTCCAGGCTACATTGGCGAAGGAATGATTAGCGAAATGAGTCATTCCAATCCTTTGCTACAGACGAGGAACTTCCAGGCTACATTGGCGAAGAGGAGAATAGCGAAACGAGTCATTCCAGTCCTTTGCTACAGACGAGGGGCTTCCAGGCTCTCTTGGCAAAGGGTAGAGTAGAAACCAATATTTCTGAAGAAAGGAAAGTTACAAAACTAGATATGGCTTCAATTTACTTGAAGATGATTTTAGTAGTGACTGTTTGGTGTAAAAGAGTAATCATTTCGTCTCGATAGTCCATTCCTCTGGACGACTTGTAAGTCTCCATACCTGTATCCTTACATTATGGCTATAAATAAATTTCTTTCAACGAGCCAAATTAGTAATTTTTTTCCAATTGACGTAATTGAAATGAGATTTCTCCGTGTTGACGTCATAGAATTTGATTGTGATATTTTCTTTTGTAACTTTACTATTAGATATATATGACTTCCTTTAAATAATTTAATGTTTGGCTTATCAAAAATATGATAAAAGTAACACTAACGTGAATAAATAGTGTATATGAGTTGTTTGATATATATCATTTATCTTTCTTTCCATTATTTTATGCAATATCTGATGAAAATCTTAAATATTACTTCCGAAAGTCACATTTGTAAAGTTTTCTTTTATATTTTCTTTTATTTTCATAGGTAGCCTACCGGAAACTTCCATGCTTGGTAGTTTCGAGACATCGATAGAGAGTTATATACGCGTATATATATGTTTGGGAAGTTATGTTTATCCTTAGTTTTTCCTTCTTATTAATATAAGATTTTCCGTAATATTATTAGTTAGTCTCGTATTCTCATGTAGTTTGCTTTTATTGCTTCCTTGTACTCTAAAATAAGCATTAATTATTAAAGTTATATCCTGCTGTTTGGGTGTCTTTGTTCTTCTGTTGTAATTGCTTGGTAAATATATGCATTTCCTTCATCATTTAAATAAATGTTTGGTAAATTGATTTTCTTTTAACTTAACTATACCAAGCACCAAGCAAACAGCAACGAAGGTAGTTAATTACGTTAACCGTGTAACTAGTTACTGCCTAGTTCGGTTATCTTCCAGCGTCAACCCCGTTCCCAAAATACTTTGGAGTAGCAGTAGCTTGGAAGGAGAGGGACAGTGAAGACGTGACCACTACCTAGCACAGCGCGACTTTGAGATCGGTACTACGATCATACAAATCTTAAGTGCAGTGCATTCTAAAGGAACTATGAAGAGCTAAATGTATCTGTGACCTGGCCCATGTACCGAGGGTGGGGAGGCGGATAACGCTGCCTTTTATCCCCCTTAGGCCGCCACCATTTCCACGAAGAACAACTTGCCAACCGATACCATCTACTATGAGACTCAGGGCCTCTGTAACACGGTTTTTTCGCAATAACTTTTTTTCTATGAATTTCATAAATATAACGCTTATTCAGAATGCACATTATATCTACACATAAATTTTGACTATATTCTGCATTACGTAGGTTGAATAAATTTGGTACTTTATTAAGTAAAAGTGACGATTTTTGAAGACGGGCCAACTTACTCAGAGAAAAGGTTTCGAACGCACTCGTTACGTAACTTATGACGGCATTTCTTCTCTCTTTCTCGATCGATAATTGGTTATACGTAACGAAGGCTATACCTCTGCCAACAATGACACAAAAGTGTAAATAAAAGCAAAGCAGTACACCTTTATGAACTCTGAAACCTCTCCACTGAGAATTGTCATAATGAACAAACGAACAAAATATGTTATTAATAAAAAAACACTCCGATTATTTGTCTAACTCCCAAAATAAGTTTCCTAAGAAATTACAGTCTACTTTATAGCTCAAAATCAGACTGACAAGGTGTAGGGAATAGTTGGTAATTTTCAAAAACGTAGTAGACAAGCTTGATTTGATAACTGCTATATACAATGTCAAGCAATTTTTATTTATTGTATATCTACCGATCTATTTACTGTAAAAAAAAAAAAAAAAAAAAAAAAAAAAAAAAAAAAAAAAAAAAAAAAAAAAAAAAAAATAGCCGGTACTGTATTTTGCTTTAAACTTTCACCAATAATTATCGTCAGAATGATGACTTCATGAGGCTCCACCCACTTTAGCCTCGTTATAATTCTGGATAACACTGAAGGCTATCATGGGCATTGTTGGATCAGAAAATTAAAATTCTGGCTATAAAAACTTATTTCTCGAGTAGTTGTAAGAAGTGCTAAATGATCCTCAAGGATCCCAGCAGTTGGCCTAAACGTTTAATTCATGTATACTACGGTTGCGGGACTACTGCTACAGTAGTATTACTACGCTAGCACAGATACCCCACCCACATTTATGTATCGTTCCGCCATTCATAAAGTCTGTGTCATTTTTTTTCACTGTGCAATAAGCCATGGCCTCCTCAGAATTTAAGTTTTATATTAGATGATAGGCTATTTCATTAAGCTGACAAATTTATGGCAACTGGGTATGTTATTGCCGATGTTGAAGCTAAAGATAAAGTTTGGTATCATTCCTTCATTGCATTATCATCTTTACTACTATTTGTTTTGCTACATGAAGTAATTATTTTAAAGGATAAATGAATTATGTTCACTTTACTCCTATAAATTCCCATAAGATGTACAAATAAAACTCCTAAAACTATTCATGATTTATTTACAAAATGCAGTCATGCCCAAAACATAGCCAACACGGTCGTACGGCCTAAGAAGAAAAAAAAAATTATATCGGATGATCCGTTGGTCTGATGGCGAGTTTAGCACAAAATTCTCATTTAAACAAAA
>NW_027169534.1:210000-217500 GCF_036898095.1 Palaemon carinicauda
AATTAACTGCAGGCCTAGTATTACGAATACCAAACTAATTGAACGACGGTGCCAGAGATTAATTTCCATATCAGGAATAGGAAAAATAATATATATATATATATATATATATGTATATATATATATATACATACATACATACATACATATATATATATATATATATATGTATATATATATATATATATATGTATGTATGTTTGTTATGTATGTATATATATATATATATATATACAACTCTTAATACATTCTGTATATGTTAAATGGTAAAATTGATAAATATGGATGACATGTTGACTTTTTGCAAAATCAGAATTGGATGAGCACTTGTTGCATGATTGCCACATTTCGTCTGATTTATATGAAAGACGTGATTCTCCAAATCGTTGTCAGTGCAAATGGATCTCATGCTAATGGTCTTGTCTTGTTGGGAGTTACTGGGTTGATGATTGTCATCAATATTGGAGCCTGTAAAAATCTATTATGGAAAATGTTTATATTGACAAAAATTTGGTTTCTGTCATTTTATTAAACGATCAGAGTCGAGTCATAATGATTATGTATCCTCGAACCGATATTATTTTATTATTTTCGTCGGCTGCATTTGTCTTTGGAAATGAACCCGGTCTTGGCTAAATATCGGTAATTTCACTAAAAAAAATTGATAGTTTTCATAAATGTTATCTGTTATAAAAGTTTCCATGTGCTCTATAGAACGTTATTATAATTTATTTTTTCGAAAAAAAAAAAAAAATACATTATATTTTCACGACTGGTAAATTTTTCTCGTCTTTATTTTTTTTCCTTTGGAAAAGTAGAATTAAGTTAAAATTTGTTAATTTTAGCTAAACTAATGAATAGATTCCACGTATATTATCTTGAATAATATTTTCATTTGGTCTGTAGAAGCCCAGACCTTTGAAATTGATTTCATCCCCGTGAATCATGGTTACTATGTTGACATAAAAATACTAGCAATAATAAATATGATGAAAAAAGAATGCCGGTATGATCACTGGTATAGAAAGTCATATACATATCTAAGAAGGTATGTTAAGAATTAAAATGGTATATTGAAGTTATTATAGAAAGAGAGGTTTTGAAAAGGTGAGAAACGGTAAGACAAAAGTAACCTGTTTTCTAGGTAAAGAATGTATTTCCCTTGTCGGTGATGCATTCAATATACATTTACTTTTATGAGCCAAGCTAGAGGAAATTAATAAATGAGATACATTCGTGTAAGAAATCTGCCTTTTTGACACAGGATAGAGGGAAATAATAAATGGGATATATTTATACCAAAATATTTGCTTTTTATATCCAAGATAGAGAGAATTAGTGTGAAATATACTAGCAAAAGTAAATACATTTTATGAGCATAACACAAAGGGTTGGATGGAGAGGATTTGGGCATAATCTTCGCACTCCCCAAGAGAGATTAGTCCACTAAACTTACAAGTGGATTACAGCAGGCACTATAAGAGTAGGAAGACCCTTGGCTACATGGCTGAGGACTATGAAGCGTGAAGTGCGAGGTGATGAATGGAGAAGTATTGAATTGAAAGCTCAATGTAGAGATAACGGGCGAGATATAACTGAGGCCCTTTGCGCCAAAACTAGAAAAAAATAATCAACGTAAGGAAATCATCGCAAAGGTTAAAGATTCATATGACATATTATCTTTAATCTCTGTTGAACTTAGCTCTAATCAGCGTGCCTTTGAGTTTAGTTATGACGAGGATTATGGATTTTTCCAGTAGAACTGTAGATTAATGTCAACTCAATTAGCAAATGTGTCACGTGAAATTAGTAACGCATACATAAGGAATGGTGTCCCAAGAAACCTTGTTATTATTGTAGATTCTCTCATAAAATAAATGGACTCGAAGATTTGTTTTATTTAGTTAATTTAGAAAATTGTCGTTTCTTCCCATCTACGTTTTTCGAGAATATATCTACGAACTGCACGAAGCAAAACTCACGACCACCTTTTAAACAAGATTAGAAATAGGATTTCCTCATGTTCATGAATATCATCCCCAGACATTAAGACCATAATGTACTGAGTCAGAATTAAGAAAAATTTGGTCGGGGATACTCATATAATTGCTGCTAAATCATGTTAAAGGGACAATATATACACAATTATTTTTTCATGTGAAAGAACTGTCTACCTAACCGGGCTGGAGGCTTTTTTTTTTTTTTTTTTTTTTTTTTTCTTATTGTACTTCGTAATTAAGTAAGGTAGGAATGTAAAATTCTCAATAACCCAGAATGAAATAACTCCCTCAAAAATTACATTAATGGGTCATATATTCCATACAAACTGTGACCCTACAATTTTTTTTTTTTTAATCTAATTTAGCCACATATTATTTTTTGCATAATGGTCCTAGTCAAAAAGTAAAAAAAAAAAGGATCTTAATAACTCATTTAAGTTTATATTAAAGAACTGCATATGTTATGGAAACTAAGTAGCCCCCCCCCCCCCCCCCCACCTACTGATTTCTTCAAAGGACTGTTTGAAGGATAGTTGGTAAATTTATATGGGTTTGTTCACAATAAAATTCCAATAATATTTCTAATATGTTTGAAATTTTTCATATGTTATTAATTTATTATGATTTTAGATTAAATAGATTCGTTATATGCTGGATATCGGAACGTTTCAAAGTGAATAATATAGAGATTAATATTTTTTTTTTTTTGAGACGACATAGCAAAGTACAAAAATTGTGAAAGTAAATAAAATAGAATTCAGAATGTAAAACCACAGAAGGAAGTATCTATTTCATTTATGTGTTGTATTCAAATGAAATAAAACTGCAATGTATAAGTATTATAGATAAGATAAATATCTAGCATCGTTCTTAGGTAAAAACATTAAAAATTGATTATTATGATATCAATCAAACAAAGTTAATCTATAAACAGATTTTTGTATTGTAATGTTCTTTATTCAAGCAATTTGTATTAAGTGTTAGATTCAACAGCTGTGTTAATCATGCTTGTCATATAAAGGAGACTTGCAATTATTGACGGAAGATATTATGAAACTCCTACAAGAGGCATTGAGTGAGGTGAAATGGATTATTTGGGATAAAGTTGGTATGACAAGCAGTGCAGCTATGGAAAGATAGTCAATTATAGTACATCAAAAGTTGTAGAAGGAAGATATTGCTCTTCTAATCATTTCTGTGGTATGAATATGCTAATGCTTGGGGATTTATTACAAATACAGCCAGTCAAAGGTGCATTCCCACTTAAGGTAACTAAGGCAAATAATGGTACAGTGAAAGGTATAACAATAGACCAAGAATTATGGAAACATTTCGAGAACATGCCAATAACCAAGTCTCAATAACAGAAAAACGTTGAGTTTCCAGAGTTAGTGGATGATGTTCGATATGGAAATCAAAGGGACAAGCACCAGCAAATGTTCAAAAATAGAATAGTGCCTGGATTGTCAGCGACCTCAACATCGGATGTATTTCTAAAAAATTGTAATTTCTGCTTCCTGTCTGCTAATTTTCGCTTTCATGAGAATGCTTATGGAAAATGATTTGAAAGGAAACCTTTAAGTCTTGAGAACTCTTTTAGGCATAGATTAGAAGGGAAACTTTTATTTCATGATAACAATTAATGAAAAACATTCTGAGAGGAAACTTAATGCACGTGAACACTAATAGACGAAGAAGAGAAGGGGAACTTTAATCAAATGGGAACGTTAGTGAAAAAGATTCTGGGAAGATACTTCTATTGCACAAGAACACATATTGCCAAAGATTAGAGAGGAAACTTTTAAATCATGAGGAGACTTAGTTACAAAGAATTCTGAGTGGAGAATTTTTATGCGTGGAAATGCTTATTAAAAAAAATTTGTACGGAAATTTTTATCTCAGGAGAGCAATTCAAGTAAAAGATTAGAAGTGAAACTTTTGACATATGAGACCACTTATAGGCTAAAATTTAAGAAAATTTTAACGGAAAAAAAGATTGTATCGACAAAGATTCAAAGGTAAATATTTTGACGTACGGGAATACTTATCGATAAATATTCTAAGCAAAAACTTCATAACAAAAAACCACACGTAGATAAAGATTCTGATGGAAAACTTTTATCCCGTAAGAACATTGCTCCGAAGAGAAACCTAAATCATTACTACACCTACAAACATGCCAATAGTTCTTTCTACTTTTCAAACAAATTCCATAAGTTCTATACTCTCCAAAATGAAAATCTTATAGTTTGATGTAATAGAGAATTTCCAAGAAATATTATGGGAGCCTTATGAAAGTCTTAACATGTTGAGTGCAATTGAGGGCTGGCACCGATCGTAGACTGAGATGTGTGATTCTTTACCTAATAATCATGAAAATGTTGATATTTGAGTTAAAGGCCACATACTTGTGAAACCAGACTATCTATGCACTATAACCGTTAGGCTAGGCATGAGTACAGCATAGCGTAGGCAAAGACTTACACGCTGTTTGGCACAAGATTCCTGTCCTAGATTAAATTCTATTATATAGGTTAACACTTTAGGAAAGTATACGGACCAGTTTAACAAAGTATATATACTAGTCTAGAGAAAGTATATGTACCCCTTCAGGAAAATTTACGGACCAATTTTGGAAAAGTATAAGTACAAGTTTAGGAAATTATATATACCAGTTCAGCAAAGTATTCTGACCAGTCTAGGGAAAGTATATGTTTCAGGTTAAGAAAAAATAGGTACCAGTTTAGGAAATATTTCTTATCAATCATGGAAGAACTATACTACTACTACTACTACTACTACTACTACTACTACTACTACTACTACTACTACTACTACTACTACTACTACTACTAATAATAATAATAATAAATCCTTCCAAAAAGACTGGCAACATTCCATTTAGTTAAACATGAAGACTCATCAAATATTAGTTTCACTTCCTATACATTATCTCTAGGCCCATCATTGCTACATTAAAAAATGTAAGTTGGTCATACAAACGTATCATGCGTTAATTGTTATTTATATTCACCAATAACTATATGTTATATAAGCTTTTCAGATATACGAGGTACGTTCAAATAGTAACGAGAAAATTTGAGGAGACACTTTATTTTCATAAGCTTAAAAAACTTTGTCTCCTTCAAAATAATTGCCTCTCGTATCTACATACTTCTGAATGCATCTCTCCCAGTCCTGGAAGACCTCCTCTAAGTCCTTCTTCTGTACTCCCTTCAGGTAGCTTTCCAAAGCCCTTTTCATCTCCTCTGTTGAATGGAATCTGGTTCCCCTGAGGCTGTCTTTCATGCATGGGAACAGGAAAAAGTCGCAAGGGGCCAGGTGAAGGCTGTAGGGTGGGTGTTGTACCACTTTTATTCCACTGTGGGCCCTCCAGTTGGTCCCCCAGCGTTGACTTGGGGCTTGGGGCTTTGTCCTAGTGGAGCCAATACTAACCACTCCTCCACTACTGAGGCCTCTCCCTCTTCTTCTTCCTGAACCTTTTCAGTATAGTAAGGTAATACTCCAGAAACTTTTCAGGACAGTAAGGTTATATTTCTTATTAACGGTTTGACCCTGTGGAACCCATTCACCGTCAATGAGCCCCGGGGACTCAAAGAAAGGAATGACCATTGCCTTCTCTTGTGACTTGCTCATCTCTGCTTTATGGGGTCTTGAGGAGGTCACGTGCTTCCACCGACTACACTGACGTTTGCATCAAACTCTTGTCGCAAGTCACTACCTTATTTAGGAAAACTGAATCAGCCTCTATCGCTTTAAGAATGTCAGTGCAACATTCCTCATGAATCTTCTTCTGGTAATCGGAGAGGATCTTTGGCACGAACTTTGCACAGACTTTGTGGAGCTTCAGGTCTTCAGTCAGAATTTTGTCTACAGTGCCAGTTCTAATACCAAAAGCTTCAAATATCATCCTCTCAGATATTCGATGGTCTTGCATCACTAACCTTGGCACTTCCTCAATGTTTTACTCCTTGCGTGCACTTTTTGGTGCTCCAGATCTGAGTTTATCCTCATCCTGTTCACTTCTTTCAAAAAACCTGTTGAACCACCGATAAAAACTTGCTTGGTTCATCTGTTCATCCCCATAGGCCTCCTTTAACATTCCTTAAGCTTCTTGTTTGGTTTTCTCAAGTTCAACACAAAACTTGATGGCATAAGGTTGCTCCAAGTTTCCCTACATCTGTACACGTGTTCAGAGATCGGCAAACCGGATAAGACTGGTTACCACACGTTCAAAGGTGCACTAAAGGACTAAATACACGTTCAAGAAAAGCATCAAAATTTAGCATCAAAATTTTGATGGGTAACTTTGATACAAAACTTTGATGCATAATTGCCCACACACGTTTAGATGTTTTTCCCATCAAAATTCAGTATCGTCAAAATCTTCGACATTAATGCATCAGTGGCCATAGCACTAGTGTTGGCATTGGACCCTGATAAACCTCCTGATAAACATCGGAAGTGGTCAAAAGTATACCTGATATGAAGTTTTGAAAAAGTTTCCAGATTTTTTCATAAAGGAGCCCACACACGCATCAAAAATTTGACGACTCGTCAAAAAATATTAAACGGATTTGATCCATCAAAATTGCTTCAAATCTTTTTTTTTTCTTTTTTTTTTTTACATCAAAACGCCTTACACACACTCAAATTTTGCATCAAAATTTCAATATCAAAGTTTTGATGCAAAATTTTGATTTTTTTTTATAACGTGTATGGGCCCCCTTCAGACCTGCAAACAGAGGAATTTGCCGGGTGAGTAATTTTATAGAGTATATGTATATGTAATTCACCATGAAGTATTATCTCGATCAAATCATATTTAATATCTCTCCTGACAGTTTTTCATTACTAATTAAACGTACCTTATGTATTGGTATGGGAAATAAAATTTTAACTAATTTGAACAATGAGGACACCACTTTTCGTTATATTTCCCACAAGTCATCTAATCCTCTTTAGATAGGTTTTGCTAACACAACAATAGCAAATTCAGGTCAAAAGACTCAGATATATCTTTATTGATATCTGGGGTTTAGACAGTTTTAGCACCTCACTGGCAAGTGTGGTTTTGTGATGGTGAAACACTTTCGTCTGATCGCTCATATCAAACCAAACTAGTATGGGTGGCCCAGACTTGTGCTGCTTAGCAGACCATGACATTACGCATACTTTTTCACCAAATTACGGTTCCCCTATTCAGGCTCAAATCCTACCTCTCCTTTATTTCATTGAGGGAGGCATGTAATTTACAAAAGTTGAATTTAATGGAGGTGACTCACACTTCCATATAGTTCTGTTGAAACTCAGTAATTGTAGAAGCTAAATCCTCTATGACCAGGCTTTGCACTGGAAAATTTATAATAAAACCTTATACTTAACTCAGAGGAATCTTAGTTCTCTGATACCTTATTACTTTGGACTAAAATTTTTGCTTTGGGTGAGAGTGATGATGAAGGTTCTAATATCTTCCTAA
>NW_027169534.1:222500-225000 GCF_036898095.1 Palaemon carinicauda
GCTACTTTCCTCTTGGTAAGGGTAGAAGAGACTCTTTAGCTATAAGCAGCTCTTCTAGGAGAAGGACATTCCAAAATCAAACCATTGTTCTCTAGTCTCAGGTCGTGCCATAGCCTCTGTACCATGGTCTCTTTGGTTAGAGTTCTCTTGCTTGAGGGTACACTCGAGCACACTATTCTATCTATTTTCTCTTCCTCTTATTTTGTTAGAATTTTTATAGTTTATATAGGAAATATTTATTTTAATATTACTAGTGTTCTTAAAATATTTTATTTATCCTTGTTCCCTTTCCTCACTAGGCTATTTTCCCTGTTTGGGGCCCTGGGCTTATAGCAACCTGCTTTTCCAACTAGATTTGTAGCTTAGCAAGTAACAATAACAACATTAACAACAATATATATATATATATATATGTGTGTGTGTGTGTGTGTGTGTGTGTGCTAATGTATATCATTAGAGGTTTCTGCTTCATTGCATACTTTATTTTTCTATTATACGATCATTTATTGTATATTTGGTAAATGTTTCAATAAAAGGCTATTGATATGTGTTTTTTAACGTTACTGTATTTTCTTCCAAGATACAAGAATGGTCTTGTTCATGAGGTATAAAATACTATATCAGGAATATGCTTCTGAGCGTAACTGATAACCAAGCTCTCTCTCTCTCTCTCTCTCTCTCTCTCTCTCTCTCCATTGCTTGCAGAGTTACTGGCCCTTTGTATCAACTCATCAATAATCTGCGTTACCACCAATAACGACTTGTTATTTTCTTTCAAACTTTAGATTAACGGGACTTTTATGCCAAATGCATCTCTGACGTCAAGTGATGTAAACAAAGTAATTTTCCTCTTTCTTTTTTTTTAGGAATTCCAATCAATTGCCCTTTGCAGCCTTGAACTCATTTCAAATTTGGTGACCTGCCTCGTCTCTTAAATCTTGTCTATGGCTTTCTTTTGGTTATGTTGTATCCCCACCTAGTTTCATTTGACTTACACTATCCTGACCTATGATTCTGCTTTTTTTATATATATATCCTCAAAAGCTCTTTTATGACTTTCAATGAATTCAGTAAAACTATTCAATGAAGTTGTCCTGTGTGATATGCATGCTCACTATAACTGTAGTTATCAAATTATATTGAATATTGTACGGAAAAACAAAACAAAGCAGTGTTATTATTATTATTATTATTATTATTATTATTATTATTATTATTATTATTATTATTATTATTATTATTATTATTTGTTAAGCTACAACCCTAGTTGGAAAACCAGTATGCTATAAGCCCAGGGGACTCAACAAGGAAAGTAGCCCAGTGAGGAAAAATAAAACTTTTTAAGAACAGTCATCATCTCTTCCTACGCCTATTGACACAAAGGGACTTTGTTAGATTCTCCATTCGTCTATATCTTGAGCTTTTAATTCAATAACTCTCCATTCACCATCTATTCCGTACTTCATAATCCTCAGCCATGTAGGTCTGGGTCTTCCAACTCGTCTAGTAACTTGTGGAGCCCAGCCGAACATTTGGTAACCTAATCTTATTTGGGGAGTGCAAAGGGCATGTCAAAACCATCTCCATCTACCCCTCATCATGATCTCATCCACATATGGTACTCGAGTCAACTCTCTTATAGTTTCATTCCTAATCTTTTCCTGCCATATTGTTTTTTTTTTGACTCCCAATAATCTTCTGAGGGCTATGTTCTCAAATCTACTATATCAATTGGAGATTATTTCATTGTTATATCAGGACTCGTGTCCAATAGAGTAACACCGATCTCACTAAACTGTTATAGTGTGATGTTCATATATCATTTCAAGCGATTACATTTCAAAATTTTACTCAACCCAGCTATTGTCTGCTTTTCTTTTTATATTTTTTCACTAAACTCTAATTCTAAACACCCTGTATTGGAGATCATAGTTCCTTCATACTTAAATGATTCTACGTCATTAATCCTTTCTCCTTCCAATAATATTTTATCTTCCATTGCATACTCCGTTTTCACCATCTTTGTCTTTCTTTTATTATTCTTCAGCCCAGCCTCGTGTGATATTTCATGCATTTGGTAAACAAACGTTGCAAATCCTGTGGTGTCCTTCTAACAAGGACAGCATCATCAGCATATTGTAGGTCTACTAAATTCCTATCACCACTCCAGTCCAATTCTTCTCCACCATCTGTGACTTTTCCACACATTGCAAAGTTCTTGAGGAGGATAAACAACATAGGTGCAATCAGCTGTTCACTGGAAACTCTCTTGATGAGACTCCATCAACATTAACTTTGCACTTGCTATGATTATGTACAGACTTAAGCAAATTTTCATATTTAAGAGTAATTCCATAATTACGCAGGATTCTCCACAAAATTGGCCGGTGCACGGTATCAAAGGCTTTTTCATAGTCCACAAATACTATCAAAAGGGGATTTCTATATTCAAGGTATTGCTGTAAACGTCTCAAAATAAAAATTTTGCACCAAAACTTCT
>NW_027169534.1:230000-231809 GCF_036898095.1 Palaemon carinicauda
GCGTCCTTTGATAAAGAATAAATGGCTGGATTCTCGTTGAATGTTCTACGATATTCAGGAGGTGACAGGAACAACTTTTCTGAGGATGGAGGGTCCTTTCAAAAAGAAGAACTCAATGTGTTCCATTGTAAAGAGAAATGTAAATCTGAATCTGCCTCTGATAACAGATACAAAACGTCTTAATAAACAAAGGATTTGAAAATGCAAACTATTAATGCCTATTAGTCTATGATCCATTAAGTTTTACGTTTTTTTTTTTTAATATCACAAAATAAGTATTTGCTATTGTTCTTTCATGGAGATGATAATCCTCATTTCATCTCACGTTACATTTTACAATGATAAGTTGTTAAATGATAAAATGAACAATGGAAATAAATTTTTTTCACAACTACATTATTTACTTGTGGCCGTGTATATTTGGAGATAAGAGGATCATAGAAAGAAAATAGAAGTTTGATACTGAATCTGGAATCAAAACCGCGAATGAAATATAAATGGTTAAGTACCTGAGATGATTTCCCAATACCGCAGGGAAGTGAGACCAAACAGCTTCTACGATCTGCGATTTGAAGAGAGAGAGAGAGAGAGAGAGAGAGAGAGAGAGAGAGAGAGAGAGCACCTGCAAATGGCAGATGCAAGAGATTATGACCATGCCCTAGCAGAATAGTGCCATAGACACTGACCATGTATTATTATTATTATTATTATTATTATTATTATTATTATTATTATTATTATTATTATTAGTATTATTATTATTATTATTATTATTATTATTACTATTATTATTATTATTATTATTATTATTATTAACTAATCTGCAAAATGCTATGTGTCCAAGGGATCCAACCAGGGAAAATTCATATGATAAACTCCCAAGAACCTTCTTCACATAAGGTAGGACAAGGGAGGGTTAGGCAATGGCTGCTAATGACTCAGAAGATAGACCTATTGGCTTCTCTAAATCCCCCATTCTTAGATCACAGATCACCAGTAGGGGAGTTTCCAATAGATTTGTTGTGTTATTTTTTGTTTTTGTTTTTTATCAAAAAAATATTTTCATAAAGTGAACGTTTTATTTGACTATACTGATAAACATGTAAGGAGTTATAGAATTTATTGTTGTCAATAATTTATCTTGCATATAGTGTTCATGTCTTTTAAGGGGAAAATATATTTCGTAACCGAATCCACTATTTTGTCTATTTTTGCATCATTTATGAAGTAGTACTTTTTTTTACGTATAGTATATTTAAATTCATAAGGAATCAGTGTTGATGATTATCAGATAATAAATTGTAAATCAAGTGCTTGTATCATTCCTATGGTTTTAAGAAAACTTTAAAATTTGTGGATATAGATTTGTATCTAACTGTTTTTACGTCACTTTAATGTATCAGACACGACGTGGCTTGGCAAGTATGAATTTTAGAAGCTTCCTCGTATCTAATTGTTTAAGGTCTCTTGAATTATCCTCCTTTTAGAGCCATCTCTATAGCGAACTGTGTTTTGGTAATTTGAATTTATCAGAAGTGACAAGGCCTTGTAACCTTCAAGTTTCAGTGACAATTTTAAGTGTAAGTTTTCATAAAACCTTTTATCGTCCATTGAATGCTTTGGACTAGATAATGTCTTGCCATATAGCAAATCTGAAGTCAAAACTGTATACACATAATCAAGTGAACATACAATTTCAATAAGAAAAGCTAATTCCTTTCATTTTTTTATTATTATTGAAAGGAATTTTCAATAATCAAGTTTAGAGAGTTAGTAGTGTAAAAAATTTTAGGACCCTTAAATATTTCT
>NW_027169535.1:25000-27500 GCF_036898095.1 Palaemon carinicauda
GGTACTAAAACTATCATTGCTTGTTTCTACAAGGACATCAAGGAAGGGGAGACGTCCTTGGAGGCTGTGCTCTAAGGTGAACCTGAGCGAGCTGCATTCCTCGAAAATTCGGCGAAGTTCTTCTATGCTCTCCTGATTGGCCGTTTTTATGAAAGTATCGTCAATGTAGCGTACATAGAGGTCTGGTTTACTGATTTTTCGAAAAACTCTCTCCTCGACTACTCCCATATAAAAATTAGCAAAGAGGACGCCTAAAGGGGACCCCATAGCGACTCCATCTTTCTGAATAAATATATGGCCCTTATGGGTAGTGAAAGGGGCTTTCTTGGTGCATATTTCTAATAGTGCACGGAGAGAGGCCTCGGGGATGTTGAGGGTGGGTGTCGTTGTATCCCTATAAACTCTGTCCATTATGAATTTTATTGTTTCATTCACGGGAACGTTAGTAAATAGGGACTCGACATCCATGGAGGCAATAACTCCGTCACTTGTGGAATTTCTCAGTTTTTCTAGGAATTCTGCTGATGATGTCACACAATATTTATTGGGGATATAGGGTGTGAGTAAGGTGTTCAGTCTCTTAGCAAGCTGGTATGTAGGGGCAGGGCACTGGCTGATAATAGGCCTGAGAGGGTTCCCTTGCTTGTGCGTTTTTACATTTCCGTATAAGTAGCCGAGCCCAAAATCACCTGAAATAGGTGGCAAATGGACGGCGTTGGTGGCAGCATTAATGGTTTGTATAATGCTGTTTGCTTCCCTCTTGATATCCTCAGTGGGGTTGCGGGACAATCGTTCAAATTTTGAGGTATCAGCCAAAATTTGATCTAGTTTCTCATGGTACTCCTCTGTATTTATGAGAACGAAGGCGGCAGTTTTATCTGCACGGCGTACAGTGATGCCTTCTTGCAATCTAAGAGCCTTGGCAGCATCTCTCATCTCCTTCGTGACAATCCCACTCCGGTATTGGCCACGGTCAGTGAGGGCTTCTGCCAAGAGTAGGGGTTGGAGGGCATCAGTCGTCCGTAGGGCACCTCTTGACACCATACAAGAAAATGAACGTAGAGGTGCCCTACGGACGACTGATGCCCTCCAACCCCTACTCTTGGCAGAAGCCCTCACTGACCGTGGCCAATACCGGAGTGGGATTGTCACGAAGGAGATGAGAGATGCTGCCAAGGCTCTTAGATTGCAAGAAGGCATCACTGTACGCCGTGCAGATAAAACTGCCGCCTTCGTTCTCATAAATACAGAGGAGTACCATGAGAAACTAGATCAAATTTTGGCTGATACCTCAAAATTTGAACGATTGTCCCGCAACCCCACTGAGGATATCAAGAGGGAAGCAAACAGCATTATACAAACCATTAATGCTGCCACCAACGCCGTCCATTTGCCACCTATTTCAGGTGATTTTGGGCTCGGCTACTTATACGGAAATGTAAAAACGCACAAGCAAGGGAACCCTCTCAGGCCTATTATCAGCCAGTGCCCTGCCCCTACATACCAGCTTGCTAAGAGACTGAACACCTTACTCACACCCTATATCCCCAATAAATATTGTGTGACATCATCAGCAGAATTCCTAGAAAAACTGAGAAATTCCACAAGTGACGGAGTTATTGCCTCCATGGATGTCGAGTCCCTATTTACTAACGTTCCCGTGAATGAAACAATAAAATTCATAATGGACAGAGTTTATAGGGATACAACGACACCCACCCTCAACATCCCCGAGGCCTCTCTCCGTGCACTATTAGAAATATGCACCAAGAAAGCCCCTTTCACTACCCATAAGGGCCATATATTTATTCAGAAAGATGGAGTCGCTATGGGGTCCCCTTTAGGCGTCCTCTTTGCTAATTTTTATATGGGAGTAGTCGAGGAGAGAGTTTTTCGAAAAATCAGTAAACCAGACCTCTATGTACGCTACATTGACGATACTTTCATAAAAACGGCCAATCAGGAGAGCATAGAAGAACTTCGCCGAATTTTCGAGGAATGCAGCTCGCTCAGGTTCACCTTAGAGCACAGCCTCCAAGGACGTCTCCCCTTCCTTGATGTCCTTGTAGAAACAAGCAATGATAGTTTTAGTACCTCGGTGTACGTAAAACCAACGAATCTCGGCCTATGTCTGAATGGTGACAGCGAGTGCCCTAGTCGGTATAAAACTGCCACCATTAAGGCTTTTATTCGGAGAGCCATTTCTCACTGTTCTTCGTGGAGAGGCACCCACGAGGAACTTGACAGAGTTACTAAAATTCTGGTGAATAATGGCTTCACGAATAAGGACATTAATCGGCAAATTAAAAAGGAAATCGAGAAATGGTACCAGAATGAAGGCCCTAATGATACCATCACGCCAGCAAAAATAAATCTTTACTATAAAGGCATTATGAGCGTAAACTACAACGAAGAAGAAAAGATTATGAAAAATATAATAAAAAACAACGTTTTTGCCACGGCAGAGGATACTGAAATCAACCTCATAATTTATTACCAA
>NW_027169536.1:12500-27500 GCF_036898095.1 Palaemon carinicauda
TTTCATTCCGAATGGCATTACCTTGCATTCGAAAAGGCCGTCACCTGTCACAAAGGCTGAAATTTGTCTCGCCCGGGGTGAAAGACCGACTTGCCAATAGCCTTTTAAAAGATCTAATTTTGTCAAAAATTTGGCAGACCCAACACGATCAATACAGTCTTCCACCCTGGGTAGAGGAAAGGAATCTGTTCTGGTTACAACATTTATCTTTCTATAATCGAAGCATAGACGGTGTTGTCCGCCTTCTTTTTTAACTAATACCACAGGCGAACTCCACGGACTACTGCTGGGTACAATTAAATCATTATCCAACATATATCGCACCTCCTCTCTCACAATATCTCTCTTTACTGGGTTAAGTCGGTAGGGGCATTGTTTAATAGGTTTAGAATCCCCCACATCCACATCATGTTCTAGAACCGTAGTCCTACCTGGAGTGTCTTGAAAAATATCTCTGTATTCATTAATCAGGCTAATTAATGATACAGACCTGTCGTGATCCAAATGCTGAAATTTAATTTGTAAATTATTCAATATTTCAGAATTGCTGTTCAATGCATCAGGTGTAACAGATAATTTATTATTAACTACTGCTTCTACCGTATCTACTTCTGTGTCTACTTCTACATTGACTAAGGTGACGGGATCCACGTCTACATTTTCAACTAATTCTACTTCTCTACTTACATAAGGTTTAAGCATATTAATATGACATACTCGAGTTTTTCTCCTTTTACCTGGGGTCTCTATCAAATAATTCACATCATTATATTTCTTTAGAACCTTCCAGGGCCCTGAAAACTGCGCCCTCAGAGGATTTCCTGGGAAGGGCAATAAAACTAAAACACTATCACCAGGTTTAAACACCCTTTTTTGAGTCCCAACATCGTATTTGTTTTTCATCACCTCCTGGCTTTCAGCTAAATTCTCTTTAGCAAACTCCCAAGCCTTTCTCAATTTCTCTTGAAGTCCTGACAAATAATCAAGAATGTTTATCTCAGGAGTCTCCCCCTCCAAATGTTCACGTACAACTTCCAAGGGCCCATGCACACAATGCCCGAAAATAAGCTCGAAAGGGGAGTATCCCAAAGTCTCATTAGGAACGGAACGAATGGCAAATAAGGCATACGGGACCTCCTTATCCCACTCTCTTCCTGACTCCATGCAAAACTTTCTCAAAATAGACTTTAGGGTCTGGTGGAACCGTTCCACCTGGCCCTGACTCTCAGGGTGATATGGGGAAGAGGTAATGTGTTTTACCCCTAATTCAGACATTTTATTCTTAAAATACTTGCTTGTGAAATTAGTAGCACAATCAGATTGCAAAGTGCGAGGTATACCAAACTTAGTAAAGAAGCCAATTAAATTATCAACGATCTTTTCACTCCGAATACTCCTCATGGGAATAGCCTCCGGGAAGCGAGACATCCGATCCACAATTGTTAATAAATATTCATTACCGCCGCGCGTCCGCGGGAGAGGACCAACGACATCGATCACCACCTCCCCAAAAGGCTCCCCAACTGAAGGTATGGGAATGAGTGGGGCTTTACGTATCTTTTGGTTGGGCTTCCCCACCAACTGACACACTTTGCAAGAAAGTACATATTGCTTTATATCTCTGCGCATTCGGGGCCAATAAAAATGTTGTGCGACCTTCTGAAAAGTTTTTCTGACCCCAAAATGCCCAGCAAAATTATTTTCATGAGCCAAAAACAAAATTTTGTTCCTATACTCATCAGGAACTACCAACTGACGAGAAACTTCTACCTGGTCAGCAGGTGCAACAGCTGACCTACTAACCCTGTAAAGCAACCCTTTCTCTTTACAGAATACTGGCTTAGATAAATCACTAATATCACTACTAATTGCTTCATTAAATTCAACAGTCTGGGCTTTCCTAAAAGCCTTGGAATCCCACACCACGTCTCGAAAATTAAGTACACCATTTGTCACAAAGTCCATCAATCACATCCAAATCCAACTCGACCTCGGCCAGGTCAACCTCTTTTGCCTTTGACCTCGTTATCACAGAGATAGGTTTTAAAATATCATTTATAGGACAGTGGTTGTGTCCTACTTCGACCACAGACAGAATTGGAAAAATACAAGATTCATCTGTAATGGATAAATCGTTAGCAAAAATTACATCTATCTTGGGAATTGGCAAACTATCAACAACAGCCAACTTTACCTCACCTGAAAAATAATTAGTATTAAGAAAAAAAATTTCTAATGGGTATGAATTCACTGTGTTCGGGAAACCACCCAATACGACATACTCATCATTCTTATATACATATCCATCTGGGACAGACCCTCGTAAAATTAATGACTGAGCGGCCCCAGTATCTCTCAATACTTTAACGTTTGTCCCAATCCGTTTAGTCGTATCCGTAAAAATAGATCCGTCAGTTATGTACTTACGAAATCTAAGTCATCTAGATTCGTCTTCCTTTGGCGGTTCAGCTGCTGTTACAACGTTAACAGGTTTCGGGTTTCTTTCGAAATATTTCTTTCTCGAGAAACACCGAGACTCGACATGACCTCTTCTGTTACACCAAAAACAGACTATTCCTGATCCTGAAACCTTACTGTTCCCTACATTCCTACTAGTATTAACATAACTGCGAGAATTACCATTATTTAAATTACTACTAGTTTCATTATCATTATCACTATTCCTATTATGATTATTTCTGTCAAAATCGGGTTTCTCCGACTCTTGTTGTCTGTTCTGGTTATTCCTTCTCCAACCACCACTGAAAAATTTCTTATTGTTTACAGATACTTCCCTATTTACCTTTTCCTGCTTGTGGGCGAGGGAATACTCGTCCGACGCAATAGCGATCTCCTGCAAGGAGTCCAGTTTCAACTCGTCCAAATGTATTTTTAACTCTCTAACCACATTCCTTTTAAATTCCTCTACCAAAATTAATTCTTTTAATTTAGAAAAATTATCAATATCCTTTGACTTCAACCAGTCCTCACAAAACTGCTCCTTATGCCTCGCAAATTCCACAAATGTCATCCCTGACTCTTTCTTAAGATTGCGAAATTTCTGCCTATAGGCCTCAGGAACTAAATCATAGGCTTTAAGAATTATGGCTTTCACTGTATCATAATCGTTACAAAGATCTTCATTAAGTGTGTTATATACACGCTGAGCCTTCCCTTTCAATCGACACTGAATCATTGTGGTCCACATGTCCTTTGGCCAAACCAACCTTTTAGCTATCCTCTCGAAAGAAGTGAAAAATTCTGGAACATCTTCCTCATTGAACAAAGGTACCAATTTCAACGCTGACGTTACATTAAAATTATCCCCCGAACTACTATTTCTATTATTATTACCGTTACGTATTCTCTGCAAGATAATCTCGTGTTCCCTATCTTTAGCTCTTTCTTCAGCTTGCAACCGCATGGCTGTTAACTCTAACTCTTTAATCCTTGCTTCCTCCTTCAAAATACTGAGTCTCAATTCACTTACCTGATGAATGTTACTTCTATCTAGTTCCTGACTTCCATCGTCAGTGACTTTGTCCTGTTCTTCATCTTTGTTCGTATGTGAAACACTTACTCTCTTTTCTTACTCTTTAGCAGCTTTCAGTACTAATTTAAGTAACTGCCCCTTACGAATTTCTGATGGCAGTTCCAAATGCAAAAACTGAGACAAGAACCACAACTCCTCTCTTTTCAAATCAAAAATATTGTCTTCCCAATCAGGGCTACTGAGAAATTCGGCCGCAGCCTCCTCAACTTGAAGCTCGAAATAAGGCATATTCCAAGTTAAAAGGGTTATGAGGGAGAGAAAAAGAGAGAGAGGGGGGGGGGGGGTGCGCGGCGGAGAAAATACTCCTATCACTTAAAGGCCTATAAAGCAAAACTATCTTCCCACTTTTCTCTGTACTCCTCCTCGAGAAAATCCTGTGAACGTTAATGTCTGGTAATAAATCCTGTCACGGTCGCCATTTATGTTATGAACTCTTAAGAGATGGTAAAGAGTTCACAGAGTCTTTATCTATCATAAAGCCCTTACCACTATGATAATGGGTAGGACTCGTACCAGAACAAAAACAATCCAAGGAACTTCCTCAAAGAGAAGGATACAGAGACAAAACAAACACTTAAATTATTTATTACAATTGATAACTTAAAATTACAAAGAAATCCCTTGAAAACTGAACTTTAGGGAAGAAAAACAAACTGGTCATTACAATTCCTCAGACACATTCACCTAGCTAACTAGCATACTAAAGTAAAAGAAAAAGTTACTAGGTAGAGATAGAAACCACATATGCCCGGGTCGTTGTGATAGAAGGAGACAAAGTAAGAAAATATCATTAAACCTAATTAATTAACACAGTTAAATGGCAATAAACATACATTGTGAAAACCCAGAAATAAACGTCATCCAGCAAATATCAATTAACACTTCTATAAATGCCATTCCCTCAGCAACACGTCAAATAGTTTTATCTCCAACTGTAAATGTCAGCAATACCACCAAGTAGGAGACACATACGTCGTCTATGGGTTGGATTGGTCACAGTATAACACACAGGGTCTCGGATCTTACCCTTTCTCCGCCACTGGGAGGCCCCTTGACGACTCCAGAGGTTCAGCAAGCTGAGGGCACGGGCAACGATGGATGAAGCTCGCATCCAAAAGCACGAAAGGCAAGGCAGGGCATCACACGAACTGAAGAGACGTCAGTACAAATACAATTCATAGGGGATGGCAATGAACACCTCCAAAAATGCCACCAGCTGCACAAACATCGAGGACGTCTTCAGAATACTTCACAAAACTTGCCACAAGCCGTCAGGAAATATGAGAGCTGAAAACCTCTCTATAAGGAGCCGAGTCGCTAACTGTCGTCTTTTCCCTCCAAAGGGCCCCACATCACCAGCGGGGACGAAAACAAAACAGGCGATGAACAGCCGAAAGATCATCAACATGAAAAGATAAAAACACTTACATGGGTGACGTACCAATTTAAAACTACAATTACCCTTTGAGGGGAGGAAAACATCCCCAAGTCCAGCCTTCAAAAGACATATAAACAAAACTGGACAAAAACAAGCAAAAATTTACTTTAAAGTGCAAAAATCAAATGCACAGCAAAAATAGAAAAAATGAATTAAATACGTTAATTCCATTACAATATTATCATTAATAATAATAATAATAATAATAATAATAATAATAATAATAATAATAATAATAATAATAATAATAATAATAATAATAATAATAATAATAATAATAATAATAATAATAATAATAATAATAATAATAATAATAATAATAATTATTATTATTATTATTATTATTATTATTATTATTATTATTATTATTATTATTATTATTATTATTATTATTATTATTATTATTATTATTATAATAATAATAATAATAAAAATAATAATAATAATAATAATAATAATAATTTTAATATTATTAATAATAATTATTATTATTATTATTATTATTATTATTATTATTATTATTATTATTATTATTATTATTATTATTATTATTATTATTATAATAATAATAATAATAATAATAATAATAATAATAATAATAATAATAATAATAATAATAATAATTACAATTTTAATAATAATAATAATAATAATAATATTGATAATAATATTAATAATAATAATAAAAATAATAATAATAATAATAATAATAATAATAATAATAATAATAATAATAATAATAATAATTTTAATAATAATAATAATAATAATAATAATAATAATAATAATAATTATTATTATTATTATTATTATTATTATTATTATTATTATTATTATTATTATTATTATAATAATAATAATAATAATAATAATAATAATAATAATAATAATAATAATAATAATAATAATAATAATAATAATAATAATAATAATAATAATAATAATAATAATAATAATTATTATTATTATTATTATTATTATTATTATTATTATTATTATTATTATTATTATTATTATTATTATTAATATTATTATTATTATTATTATTATTATTATTATAATAATAATAATAATGATAATAATAATTATTATTATTATTATTATTATTATTATTATTATTATTATTATAATAATGATAATGATAATAATAATAATAATAATAATAATAATAATAATAATAATAATAATAATAATAATAATAATAATAATAATAATAATAATAATAATAATAATAATAATAATAATAATAATAATTACAATTTTAATAATATTGTTATGAACTCTTAAGAGATGGTAAAGAGTTCACAGATTCTTTATCTACCATAAAGCCCTTACCACTATGATAATGGGTAGGACTCGTACCAGAACAAAAACAATCCAAGGAACTTCCTCAAAGAGAAGGATACAGAGACAAAACAAACACTTAAATTATTTATTACAATTGATAACTTAAAATTACAAAGAAATCCCTTGAAAACTGAACTTTAGGGAAGAAAAACAAACTGGTCATTACAATTCCTCAGACACATTCACCTAGCTAACTAGCATACTAAAGTAAAAGAAAAAGTTACTAGGTAGAGATAGAAACCACATATGCCCGGGTCGTTGTGATAGAAGGAGACAAAGTAAGAAAATATCCTTAAACCTAATTAATTAACACAGTTAAATGGCAATAAACATACATTGTGAAAACCCAGAAATAAACGTCATCCAGCAAATATCAATTAACACTTCTATAAATGCCATTCCCTCAGCAACACGTCAAATAGTTTTATCTCCAACTGTAAATGTCAGCAATACCACCAAGTAGGAGACACATACGTCGTCTATGGGTTGGATTGGTCACAGTATAACACACAGGGTCTCGGATCTTACCCTTTCTCCGCCACTGGGAGGCCCCTTGACGACTCCAGAGGTTCAGCAAGCTGAGGGCACGGGCAACGATGGATGAAGCTCGCATCCAAAAGCACGAAATGTAAGGCAGGGCATCACACGAACTGAAGAGACGTCAGTACAAATACAATTCATAGGGGATGGCAATGAACACCTCCAAAAATGCCACCAGCTGCACAAACATCGAGGACGTCTTCAGAATACTTCACAAAACTTGCCACAAGCCGTCAGGAAATATGAGAGCTGAAAACCTCTCTATAAGGAGCCGAGTCGCTAACTGTCGTCTTTTCCCTCCAAAGGGCCCCACATCACCAGCGGGGACGAAAACAAAACAGGCGATGAACAGCCGAAAGATCATCAACATGAAAAGATAAAAACACTTACATGGGTGACGTACCAATTTAAAACTACAATTACCCTTTGAGGGGAGGAAAACATCCCCAAGTCCAGCCTTCAAAAGACATATAAACAAAACTGGACAAAAACAAGCAAAAATTTACTTTAAAGTGCAAAAATCAAATGCACAGCAAAAATAGAAAAAATGAATTAAATACGTTAATTCCATTACACCTCCCCACCAAAGAAAAAAAAAAATTTCTAAAAGAAATTTTTTTTTTAAAAATTCAAATAAAATTACTTGACATAGTAAGATACATTAGTGGAAACCTAGAAAAAAAAATAATGCATGATTATTATTGCAGACAATTCATTCTATTGTAAAGGTCCTAGACAAAACGTCGGGAATTACATTATCCCTACCTGGTATATGCCGTATATCGAGATCATACTCTTGGAGAGTCAAACTCCACCTAAGAATTCGCATATTTTTATCTTTGAAACGTTGGATAAAGACTAAGGGGTTGTGGTCAGTATAAACTACAATAGGATACTTAGAATTACTTAAATAAACATCAAAATGGGTCAATGCCTTTATTAGACACAATGCCTCCTTTTCTATTGTAGAATATTTTCTTTCTGCTGTCGACAATTTCTTGGAGAAGTAAGCAACAGGGTGTAGGGTTCCCTTGTCATCCTCTTGTAATAGAACAGCACCGAGTCCCAAGTCGCTGGCATCGGTACCTAACCTGAAAGGCAATTTAAAATCCGGGGAGCGTAACAATGGGTAACTAATCAAGGTGGCTTTCAGTCTTTCGAAAGCCCCCTGACAATCAGCAGACCAGTTAAATTTAACACCTTTCTTTAACAGGTTTGTAAGAGGGTTAGCTATGTCAGAAAAATTGCAAATAAATTTACGATAATATCCGACCATACCTAGGAAACGCCTAACGCCCCTTTTATTAAAAGGTACGGGAAAATCTGCAACTGCCTCCACATTGGCCTTCTTAGGGGCGACCTTACCCAGGCCCACCTCATGGCCGAGGTAAATTACTTTTGCCTGAGCGAAATCGCTCTTTTTCAGATTCACCACGAGGCCAGCCTTCCGCAAAACCTGAAACAAAGCTCTCAATCTTTTAAGATGAGTCTTCCAGTCATCACTATAAATGATAAGGTCATCTATGTAGACAACGCAACCCTCCAAATTCTGTGTTATGTAATTCATCAACCTTTGGAAGGTAGCAGCCGCATTTTTCATTCCGAATGGCATTACCTTGCATTCGAAAAGGCCGTCACCTGTCACAAAGGCTGAAATTTGTCTCGCCCGGGGTGAAAGACCGACTTGCCAATAGCCTTTTAAAAGATCTAATTTTGTCAAAAATTTGGCAGACCCAACACGATCAATACAGTCTTCCACCCTGGGTAGAGGAAAGGAATCTGTTCTGGTTACAACATTTATCTTTCTATAATCGAAGCATAGACGGTGTTGTCCGCCTTCTTTTTTAACTAATACCACAGGCGAACTCCACGGACTACTGCTGGGTACAATTAAATCATTATCCAACATATATCGCACCTCCTCTCTCACAATATCTCTCTTTACTGGGTTAAGTCGGTAGGGGCATTGTTTAATAGGTTTAGAATCCCCCACATCCACATCATGTTCTAGAACCGTAGTCCTACCTGGAGTGTCTTGAAAAATATCTCTGTATTCATTAATCAGGCTAATTAATGATACAGACCTGTCGTGATCCAAATGCTGAAATTTAATTTGTAAATTATTCAATATTTCAGAATTGCTGTTCAATGCATCAGGTGTAACAGATAATTTATTATTAACTACTGCTTCTACCGTATCTACTTCTGTGTCTACTTCTACATTGACTAAGGTGACGGGATCCACGTCTACATTTTCAACTAATTCTACTTCTCTACTTACATAAGGTTTAAGCATATTAATATGACATACTCGAGTTTTTCTCCTTTTACCTGGGGTCTCTATCAAATAATTCACATCATTATATTTCTTTAGAACCTTCCAGGGCCCTGAAAACTGCGCCCTCAGAGGATTTCCTGGGAAGGGCAATAAAACTAAAACACTATCACCAGGTTTAAACACCCTTTTTTGAGTCCCAACATCGTATTTGTTTTTCATCACCTCCTGGCTTTCAGCTAAATTCTCTTTAGCAAACTCCCAAGCCTTTCTCAATTTCTCTTGAAGTCCTGACAAATAATCAAGAATGTTTATCTCAGGAGTCTCCCCCTCCAAATGTTCACGTACAACTTCCAAGGGCCCATGCACACAATGCCCGAAAATAAGCTCGAAAGGGGAGTATCCCAAAGTCTCATTAGGAACGGAACGAATGGCAAATAAGGCATACGGGACCTCCTTATCCCACTCTCTTCCTGACTCCATGCAAAACTTTCTCAAAATAGACTTTAGGGTCTGGTGGAACCGTTCCACCTGGCCCTGACTCTCAGGGTGATATGGGGAAGAGGTAATGTGTTTTACCCCTAATTCAGACATTTTATTCTTAAAATACTTGCTTGTGAAATTAGTAGCACAATCAGATTGCAAAGTGCGAGGTATACCAAACTTAGTAAAGAAGCCAATTAAATTATCAACGATCTTTTCACTCCGAATACTCCTCATGGGAATAGCCTCCGGGAAGCGAGACATCCGATCCACAATTGTTAATAAATATTCATTACCGCCGCGCGTCCGCGGGAGAGGACCAACGACATCGATCACCACCTCCCCAAAAGGCTCCCCAACTGAAGGTATGGGAATGAGTGGGGCTTTACGTATCTTTTGGTTGGGCTTCCCCACCAACTGACACACTTTGCAAGAAAGTACATATTGCTTTATATCTCTGCGCATTCGGGGCCAATAAAAATGTTGTGCGACCTTCTGAAAAGTTTTTCTGACCCCAAAATGCCCAGCAAAATTATTTTCATGAGCCAAAAACAAAATTTTGTTCCTATACTCATCAGGAACTACCAACTGACGAGAAACTTCTACCTGGTCAGCAGGTGCAACAGCTGACCTACTAACCCTGTAAAGCAACCCTTTCTCTTTACAGAATACTGGCTTAGATAAATCACTAATATCACTACTAATTGCTTCATTAAATTCAACAGTCTGGGCTTTCCTAAAAGCCTTGGAATCCCACACCACGTCTCGAAAATTAAGTACACCATTTGTCACAAAGTCCATCAATCACATCCAAATCCAACTCGACCTCGGCCAGGTCAACCTCTTTTGCCTTTGACCTCGTTATCACAGAGATAGGTTTTAAAATATCATTTATAGGACAGTGGTTGTGTCCTACTTCGACCACAGACAGAATTGGAAAAATACAAGATTCATCTGTAATGGATAAATCGTTAGCAAAAATTACATCTATCTTGGGAATTGGCAAACTATCAACAACAGCCAACTTTACCTCACCTGAAAAATAATTAGTATTAAGAAAAAAAATTTCTAATGGGTATGAATTCACTGTGTTCGGGAAACCACCCAATACGACATACTCATCATTCTTATATACATATCCATCTGGGACAGACCCTCGTAAAATTAATGACTGAGCGGCCCCAGTATCTCTCAATACTTTAACGTTTGTCCCAATCCGTTTAGTCGTATCCGTAAAAATAGATCCGTCAGTTATGTACTTACGAAATCTAAGTCATCTAGATTCGTCTTCCTTTGGCGGTTCAGCTGCTGTTACAACGTTAACAGGTTTCGGGTTTCTTTCGAAATATTTCTTTCTCGAGAAACACCGAGACTCGACATGACCTCTTCTGTTACACCAAAAACAGACTATTCCTGATCCTGAAACCTTACTGTTCCCTACATTCCTACTAGTATTAACATAACTGCGAGAATTACCATTATTTAAATTACTACTAGTTTCATTATCATTATCACTATTCCTATTATGATTATTTCTGTCAAAATCGGGTTTCTCCGACTCTTGTTGTCTGTTCTGGTTATTCCTTCTCCAACCACCACTGAAAAATTTCTTATTGTTTACAGATACTTCCCTATTTACCTTTTCCTGCTTGTGGGCGAGGGAATACTCGTCCGACGCAATAGCGATCTCCTGCAAGGAGTCCAGTTTCAACTCGTCCAAATGTATTTTTAACTCTCTAACCACATTCCTTTTAAATTCCTCTACCAAAATTAATTCTTTTAATTTAGAAAAATTATCAATATCCTTTGACTTCAACCAGTCCTCACAAAACTGCTCCTTATGCCTCGCAAATTCCACAAATGTCATCCCTGACTCTTTCTTAAGATTGCGAAATTTCTGCCTATAGGCCTCAGGAACTAAATCATAGGCTTTAAGAATTATGGCTTTCACTGTATCATAATCGTTACAAAGATCTTCATTAAGTGTGTTATATACACGCTGAGCCTTCCCTTTCAATCGACACTGAATCATTGTGGTCCACATGTCCTTTGGCCAAACCAACCTTTTAGCTATCCTCTCGAAAGAAGTGAAAAATTCTGGAACATCTTCCTCATTGAACAAAGGTACCAATTTCAACGCTGACGTTACATTAAAATTATCCCCCGAACTACTATTTCTATTATTATTACCGTTACGTATTCTCTGCAAGATAATCTCGTGTTCCCTATCTTTAGCTCTTTCTTCAGCTTGCAACCGCATGGCTGTTAACTCTAACTCTTTAATCCTTGCTTCCTCCTTCAAAATACTGAGTCTCAATTCACTTACCTGATGAATGTTACTTCTATCTAGTTCCTGACTTCCATCGTCAGTGACTTTGTCCTGTTCTTCATCTTTGTTCGTATGTGAAACACTTACTCTCTTTTCTTACTCTTTAGCAGCTTTCAGTACTAATTTAAGTAACTGCCCCTTACGAATTTCTGATGGCAGTTCCAAATGCAAAAACTGAGACAAGAACCACAACTCCTCTCTTTTCAAATCAAAAATATTGTCTTCCCAATCAGGGCTACTGAGAAATTCGGCCGCAGCCTCCTCAACTTGAAGCTCGAAATAAGGCATATTCCAAGTTAAAAGGGTTATGAGGGAGAGAAAAAGAGAGAGAGGGGGGGGGGGGGGTGCGCGGCGGAGAAAATACTCCTATCACTTAAAGGCCTATAAAGCAAAACTATCTTCCCACTTTTCTCTGTACTCCTCCTCGAGAAAATCCTGTGAACGTTAATGTCTGGTAATAAATCCTGTCACGGTCGCCATTTATGTTATGAACTCTTAAGAGATGGTAAAGAGTTCACAGAGTCTTTATCTATCATAAAGCCCTTACCACTATGATAATGGGTAGGACTCGTACCAGAACAAAAACAATCCAAGGAACTTCCTCAAAGAGAAGGATACAGAGACAAAACAAACACTTAAATTATTTATTACAATTGATAACTTAAAATTACAAAGAAATCCCTTGAAAACTGAACTTTAGGGAAGAAAAACAAACTGGTCATTACAATTCCTCAGACACATTCACCTAGCTAACTAGCATACTAAAGTAAAAGAAAAAGTTACTAGGTAGAGATAGAAACCACATATGCCCGGGTCGTTGTGATAGAAGGAGACAAAGTAAGAAAATATCATTAAACCTAATTAATTAACACAGTTAAATGGCAATAAACATACATTGTGAAAACCCAGAAATAAACGTCATCCAGCAAATATCAATTAACACTTCTATAAATGCCATTCCCTCAGCAACACGTCAAATAGTTTTATCTCCAACTGTAAATGTCAGCAATACCACCAAGTAGGAGACACATACGTCGTCTATGGGTTGGATTGGTCACAGTATAACACACAGGGTCTCGGATCTTACCCTTTCTCCGCCACTGGGAGGCCCCTTGACGACTCCAGAGGTTCAGCAAGCTGAGGGCACGGGCAACGATGGATGAAGCTCGCATCCAAAAGCACGAAATGCAAGGCAGGGCATCACACGAACTGAAGAGACGTCAGTACAAATACAATTCATAGGGGATGGCAATGAACACCTCCAAAAATGCCACCAGCTGCACAAACATCGAGGACGTCTTCAGAATACTTCACAAAACTTGCCACAAGCCGTCAGGAAATATGAGAGCTGAAAACCTCTCTATAAGGAGCCGAGTCGCTAACTGTCGTCTTTTCCCTCCAAAGGGCCCCACATCACCAGCGGGGACGAAAACAAAACAGGCGATGAACAGCCGAAAGATCATCAACATGAAAAGATAAAAACACTTACATGGGTGACGTACCAATTTAAAACTACAATTACCCTTTGAGGGGAGGAAAACATCCCCAAGTCCAGCCTTCAAAAGACATATAAACAAAACTGGACAAAAACAAGCAAAAATTTACTTTAAAGTGCAAAAATCAAATGCACAGCAAAAATAGAAAAAATGAATTAAATACGTTAATTCCATTACAATATTATCATTAATAATAATAATAATAATAATAATAATAATAATAATAATAATAATAATAATTATTATTATTATTATTATTATTATTATTATTATTATTATTATTATTATTATTATTATTATTATTATTATTATTATTATTATTATTATTATTATTATTATTATAATAATAATAATAATAATAATAATAATAATAATAATAATAAAAATAATAATAATAATAATAATAATAATTTTAATATTATTAATAATTATTATTATTATTATTATTATTATTATTTTTTTTTTTTTTTTTTTTTTTTTTTTTTTTTTTTTTTTTTTTTTTTTTTTTTTTTTTTTTTTTTTTTTTTTTTTTTTTTTTTGCTATTCACAGTCATCACTGACTGGTAATTTATAGTGTGGGATTCCAGGTCACATCCAGTTACCTTAGGAGTCCATCACTCTCCTTATTATGTGTGCTGTTTCAAGTAGCACACTTTTCTGAACCAATCCTGGTGCTATGTCCGATCCTACATTTTCCAAGTTCCTTTTCAGAGACTTTGGGATTGTCCCGAGTGCTCCTATGATTATGGGCACTACTTCCACTTCCATGTTCCATAGCCTCCTCAATTCCAGTTTCAGATCTTGATACTTTTCTATTTTCTCTCTTCCTTTTTCCTCCACTCTTGAGTCCCACGGCACAGCAACATCTATGAGAGATACCTTATTTTTTGATTTGTCGACCAGAGTAACATCTGGTCGATGTGCTTGTATCACCCTGTCCGTCCTGATGCCGTAGTCCCAGAGTATCTTCGCCTGGTCATTCTCTACTACGGCTTGTGGCTGGTGCTCATACCATTTGCTGCTGCATGGTATTTGATGTTTTCTGCACAGACTCCAATGGAGAGCCTTAGCCACCGTATCATGCCGTTTCTTGTATTGGTTTTGAGCAAGTGCTGAGCATTCACTGGCAATGTGATTTATAGTTTCTTCTTTTTCCATACATTTTCTGCACTTTGACGAGATGTTTGTTCCGTCTATTGCTCTCTGAATATACCTTGTCCTAAGGGCCTGATCTTGAGCGGCCATTATCATTCCTTCTGTCTCACTCTTCAGTTCTCCTCTTTGTAGCCACTGCCATGATTCTTTAGTGGCTAATTCTCCAGTCTGTCTCATGAATTGCCCATGCATTGGTTTGCTCAGCCATTCTTCTAATCTCTTCTTTCCTGTCCTTTCTCTGTATACTTCTGGATTTTCATCTTCCTTTATTAAGCCTTCATCCCATACATTCTTTAGCCATTCGTCATCACTGTTCTTTATGTATTGGCCTAACGCTCTGCATTCGATGTTGACGCAGTCTTCTATGCTTATTAGACCTTTTCC
>NW_027169537.1:5000-7500 GCF_036898095.1 Palaemon carinicauda
AATGAATCAGATTCTTTGGATGAATCATGAATTATATTTAGAATTAAGAAAATATGGTACAAGTTAGTGTGGAGATACATAAAGCGATATGGGGAAATTACCTGCAAATTATCATCATTATTATTATTACCATAAGCTAAGCTACAACCCTAAATGGAAAAGAAGGATATGCTATATGTCCAAGGGCTCCAACAGGGAAAATAGCCCCAGTGAGGAATGAAAGAAATAAACGAGAAATAAAAAATATACAATCAATACACCGTTAACATTTACGGTATATTTTTTACGGAGAATTTACAATTAAAATCAGGTGTTCACAGAATATTGTATTTACACAACTGATGATATCCCAACTGATTTCAAGATAGGATGGGATTAAAATAAAGTTAAGAATTTCATTATCAATTTAGTTATGTGCACACAAATTAAGCTTAAGTATGATAATAAATATAAGCTAAGAAGCTTAGTACCAGGATGGAGAGTGGGTTACGGTCCATTATCCTTTAGAAAGCTCTTAAAGTTCTTTTGCTTTAACATAAGACGAAAATAAAGTTCAGCCAAACAGTTTTAGGGATTTTTGGGATACAGTCATTAATTTGATCTCCGCCACCCTTGTTAAATGCTTCGAGGTGTCCAAGTACACTTGGTGAAAAGACGAAATCCAGTGCATTCTCTCTCTCTCTCTCTCTCCTCTCTCTCTCTCTCCTCTCTCTCTCTCTCTCTCATCTCCTCTCTCTCTCTCTCTCTCGTTTTAAGATTGTGTAACAAACTTAAACATTTAGCGAACAAGTATTTAAAACGAGAGAGAGAGAGAGAGAGAGAGAGAGAGAGAGAGAGAGAGAGAGAGAGAGAGAGAGAGAGAGAGAGAGAGGGGAGAGAGAGAGGAGAAATGAAAACACTGGCGTTTTGCAACTATTATAAAATGCTAAGTTCTTGTTACTGAAATGTCAAACGAAAATCTCGGTTCAGAGAGAGAAAGCCAATTATGCAACTTGGAAACCTGATATTTCATTAAGTATACGCTGAGGTTATAAATACTGCTTGCAGTGAAACGCGTGAGGAGCACTGTAGACGAAAACCAAATCCCTGAATTTACTCAACACAGTTTAACGATTTATTTAGTCTCATATCTAGATTTTGTTAACACATCGCATGCACACACACACACACAATATATAATATTATATATATATATATATATATATATATATATATATATATATATATAATATATATATAATATATATATATATAATTCTAGCTAAGCTACGTAAAACTAGGTTTAGAAAAACGCGATGCTATAAGTCCAAGGGCTCCATCAGAGAAAGTAGCCCAGTGAGGAAATGAATTAAGGTTCTTTGGAAATTAAGCGAACAAAGGATTTTTAACTAGATCAAGTTTTCAATAATGTATTTAATAAGTTATTACAACCAATTGCTTAGATACTTGCAAAAAACACTAAATTTAATATTTGCATTATGCCGGCAAAATGTTTAGATAGTTTAAGTATATTAGATAATTGCGAATTAAAGTGTTGAAGATTAAGTAGAAACGAAACTAACTACTCTCTCTCTCTCTCTCTCTCTCTCTCTCTCTCTCACTCCCTCTCTCTCTCTCTCTCTCTCTCTCTCTCTCTCTCTCTCTCTTTCTCTCTCTCTCTCTCTGCACCCCTTGATATGAACTTTGAACACACCATAGAATGGAGTTTTGGCTATTTGGCCAGAGAGAGAGAGAGAGAGGAGAGAGAGAGAGAGAGAGAGAGAATTTAAAACTAACAATTATTCTTCCTTATTATTTCCTAAAACGGTCGCAGTCAATCTCCTAACAATGAAATATTAAACCTTAATTAATATCACCTTTATTGACACTTCAGTAAAGTCACTTACCGTCAAATATTAAAATATTCTAATCAAGACAAGAAATAATAAAAAAAAATAAACCACTAAAATGTAAAGGACTGGTAATTAATATTATCTTCAATATATTTAAATGAATGTAAAACTGAAGTTTTATTACCTTAATTATAAAGAAAAAAATATGATTTTTTAAATGAATATTGGTAGTTTCAATTGGATGTAGTTACTCGCAATTACTCAAGTCGAGTTTGTTAGTCGCTAACCTTTGCATTCGATTTTAACCAACAGATTTTAACCACAGATTTTTAACGAATACGAGAAACATTGTTGACCTTAAGTTTAATAAGTTTCCCTTTGACAAATGATCTTGTAAAATTAGTTAAGTGAACATACTCCCCACCCAGGTAACATACAAACATCGCAACCGAATCATAGGGGGACTTACCCCAAAATCCTGGGGGATTTATCCATGAATGTTGTGGGGTGTTTCCCCTAAAATCCTGGGGGATTTATCCAAATATCCTGGGAGCTTATTCTACGAATACTGTGGGGGTTTACCACAAAATCCTGGGTGGATTTACCCCAAAATTCGGGGGAATTACCAACAAATACGGGAGGATTTATCAACGAATCCTGTAGAGGTC
>NW_027169537.1:12500-36981 GCF_036898095.1 Palaemon carinicauda
AAGAAGAAAAAAAATTATATCGGATGATCCGTTGGTCTGATGGAGATTTTAGCACAAAAATCTTATTTTAACAAAAAAAGTTATATAAAGACTGTTTACATACAATCTCTCTCTCTCTCTCTCTCTCTCTCTCTCTCTCTCTCTCTCTCTCTCTCTCTCTCTCTCTCTCTCTCTCTCTCTCTCTTGGTGGCATAGTGAATAGTTAATGGAAATGTTCAAAAGCCTGAGTGACATTACGAGTATTATAATCATGTTACGCTAAATACAAATCAGACCATAAACATTGGATTTAAACTAGAAACTGAATAATTACCTATTCAGGCTATAATAGATATGGCCAAGGGCTTTCTCATGACTGTATAAAGTTGCAAGTCGTAAGACAAATGCAGGTTTGCAACCACGGGGGCAATTCCAAATCCTGTTAGCCATTCTTGACTGTTATGGGTTTCAGAGCAGATGGAAGAAGGTGAATGGGTGTCTGGTGGATGGGCGGGGCAAAATTTTGTCCAAAGGTGTTTACATTGCTTACGTAATGAAAGTTTTCGACTCTTGGCTCGTTACAACTGGCCATGGCGTCGGCTAGATCATTTTTACTCTATAAAAATTAAAAGTATCGGGTTTAGGTTATTGATAATGCTGACAAAATTTGTGTGTGGTTGTAAAATATACATATGTCAACTTTCAGCTACACCCGATGCTTTGATAAGGAGCAAAGTCCAAATAACCGTGTTACAGAGGCCCTGAATCTCATAGTAGTAAATATATAAATTGTACCAGATTGCTATAGAGTTACCCAGAGTATTATACTGATATATACCCTGATATCAATAATGAATATATATATATATATATATATATATATATATATATATATATATATATATATATATATATATATATATACTGTATATATATAACATAATGGGTAAGGGAAAACCTAAGCCTCTCTCTCTCTCTCTCTCTCTCTCTCTCTCTCTCTCTCTCTCTCTCTCTCTCTCTCTCTCTCAGATGAAGTAAGCCGTGTCTTCAGTTGAGATTCACAGAACAAAGGTGAGAAGCCGACAGGATCGAAAGACATCTATGAATTTAAACTAAAATGGTACAAAGCACCGGGACCTAGGAGGCCAATCAGCGCTCACGTGCAACAGGGGGAAAGTCCTGCACTTGCAATGCAACAACAACAACAACATTCAGACAAACTGAACAACAGATCTCAATTGGAGGAGGAATAGAAGATGATGGAAATCGTCGCTAAGAAGCAACTCTGGCAAAGTCTACAATTGCAATACGACGCTGAGGAGAGAGAGAGAGAGAGAGAGAGAGAGAGAGAGAGAGAGAGAGAGAGAGAGAGAGAGAGAGAGAGAGAAGTATAAAAAGTGCACAGATCTATTGATGCTTACAGTACTCCATGCAAGGAAAACTAATGTCTAAGAGAAAAAAAATTTTTTTTAGCAAACAAAACACAAATAAACTCCATCACGCTATCATTATTATTATTATTATTATTATTATTATTATTATTATTATTATTATTATTATTATTATTATTATTATTATTATTAATAATTCAAAACCAAAACGTTACAGATATTGAGAAAAAAATGGCTCGAACAATAATTTGAGAAGAAAGTCAAATCAAAAACTAAAATCATATGATTTTTTTTTCTTCTTTTTTTATGAATGTGACCGAAAGGGGAAAGAAGGAATGGTGAGAGGTCTGGGAGAAGGATGATGATAAACGGGAAATGGTGAGAGAGAGAGAGAGAGAGAGAGAGAGAGAGAGAGAGAGAGAGAGAGAGAGAGAGAGAGAGAGAGAGAGAATATTTGGCCTATTTGAAATAATGAAGTTACTAATTACTTCGACACTTTACTGCACTAATAATATCAAGTTCTCTTGCTTGAGGGTACACTCGGACACACTATTCTATATAATTTCTCTTCCTCTTGTTTGGTTCAAGTTTTTATAGTATATATGGGAGATATTTATTCTAATGTTGTTACTCTTCTTTAAGTGATATATTTTTCCTTGTTTCCTTTCCTCACTGGGCTATTTTCCCTGTTGGAGACCCTGGGTTTATAGTATCCTGCTTTTCCAACTAGGGTTGTAGCTTAGCAAGTAATAATAATAATAATAATAATAATAATAATAATAATAATAATAATAATAAATGCAATTGGTGTTTAGCTTTACAATTAATATTTTTTTGTTAAAACCTCAGAGTCACTTTTTACATGAAATTTTATCCATATAGAGGATTTACCAGTGGCTATAATGGGAAATATAAGGATTATTATTATTATTATTATTATTATTATTATTATTATTATTATTATTATTATTATTACAAGCCAGGCTATAACCCTAGTTGGAAAAGCAAGATGCTATAAGCCCAAGGGTTCAAACAGGGAAAATAGCCCAGTGAGGAAAGGAAACAAGGAAACAAGGAAATAAATAAACTACAAGTAAAGAATAAACAACCTGAATAAAATATTTCGAGAACAGTAACTACATTAAATTAGACCCTTCACGTATAAACTATAAAAACTTTAACAAAGCAAGAGGAAGAGAAATAAGATAGAACAGCATGCCCGAGTGTACCCTCAAGCAAGAGAACTGTAATCCAAGACAGAGGAATACCATAGTACAGAGGCTATGTCATTACCCAAGACTAGAGAACAATGGTTTGATTTTGGAGTATCCTTCTCCTAGAAGAGCTGCTAACTACTGTGAGAAAGACCATCACGTAGACTACAATATAACAACTGAAAATGAGTTAATTATTGAGAAAGTCAAGCAGATTAACTGTATGTGACCTGGATTTAGTTGCTTGATGACATAATCACCTTTACGTGACCTGGATTTAGAGCTTAATGACTTTGAAGACATTTCATGAACGGTTGTATTCACTCATGAAATTTTAATGAAATATTAAAAATGAAATTACTTTCTTCATCTGTTTTCTAAAGACTTAACATTCCATACCTTCTTATCAAGAAGAATGAACGAATAAGCTATAAAATGAGTAGTGTGTGTGTGTGTGAGGGGGGAGGGGGCAATAGTTACAGGCACCACCATCCTACCACCCCCTCCCTACCAACACCCCAATGACAGATGATTGACAGCTCTTGGACAAATCGAGGGAAGGTGAGAGACAATAATATTCCCCCCGAGAGGACTTCGAAGAAAGAACACAGAGAAATGCAAAGATTGGGACCAATGGTAAAATTATGAAAAAGAGGCAAGCAGAGGTTTAGGGCAGGTTTTTATTACAAGTTTTGTTTTTATATATATATATATATATATATATATATATATATATATATATATATATATACATATATCTATGTTAATCAGTAATCATTTGTTATAGACACATTCCTGTGGAAACATTGCTGTAGTAACAGAATAAATGAAAAAACAATGAAGTTTATGTAACCACAGCCCTACACCCGAGAATCTGAGAAAATACGAGAATTCCTATAGGAAACACATTGATGCCACTGATACAGGCACGCACACACGAACACACACACACACAAAACCAACCCAAAAATTATTTATATAACCCAATACTTATAACACCATTTTCCGGATAAGGGTCAAACAAGAGAGTGAGTTGAATGACGCTAAGAAATGCATTAAACTTATAACAGTTTTGAATATTAATACATACAATGAAACACTTATTTCTCGACCTTTTGCTTGACCTTGACCTTTGACCTTAACATGTATTAATTGGCGTGGATTTTCATACACTCAAATATGAACCAAGTTTGAAGTCTCTGTGACAACGATGTCCAAACTTATGGCTGATTAAGTGAATGGGACATTTCATTTGACCATGACCTTGACCTTGGAAAATTGTCATTTCCAGCTTTTTACATAAAAGTTAATCCGTGCAAGTTTCATTATCCTACGATTAGAATTATGACCAGGAAGCTGTTCACAAACAAACCCCCACACAAATAAACACACAAAAAGGGGGTAAAACATAACCTTCCAACTTCGTTGACGGAGGTAATAAATGTGTCAACAAACAAACGAATATTATACAGAACTACATAAAATGACAGACAAGGAATAACAAAACTGAAGCAGTAGTATTCCCGCTGACCCAGACGAATGTGACGGAAGTCGGGAGTAAAGTAGATGGTGTCAGAGAATCCTGGGAAATGAAATCAGAAAAAGTGACAGGGCTGGACTGGCCATTAAGCACGTGTCATTCATGCGTTGTTAGGCGAACTTAGATTTGCAGACAGAACGAGGCAAAATCTATTTGCTGACAAAGGGAATAAAAGCGGTTGGAAACTCATGAATAAAACAAGTGTTCACATTGGCAACACTTCGTACCACTTCATGTGTTGACGCTGTTAATTCAAATGCCACATTTGACTCCACTCACAGCTTGTTCTAGCAAGCCAGTTGAAACTTAGTTGCTTCCTATACTGTTAAGGTGAGCTATATTACTACCCAGTGCGTCCTGCTACTATTATACTATAGTGTTTTGACCTAAGACATGAGGTCCTTTCATGGATTAGTCGGCCTCCATAATTCTCTCTATTCATGGTCACCCCTTTTAGATCTTGGTACCTCCTCCCTCCCTCCCTCCCTTCAGGTCTTGTGGTCTCTCCAACTTATTTTCAACACCCTCCTCCTCCTCCTCCATATCCACATTTCGAATCCTTGGCAGAGGCTTCTTGTCTGTTGCTTTTACAGTCCAGGTTTTCAGAACTGTATAATGCTACACTCCATGTGAAACATTTTACAAATCCTTTCTTCAGTTCCATTTTAAGTTTTCCCGTCATTATTATTATTATTATTATTATTATTATTATTATTATTATTATTATTATCAATTAACCCAGATCCATGAAACCTATTGCGCCGAGAAGGGGAGCAAGATAAAGATTCATTGTTTAAAGATGGAACAGCAATAGCTATAACTTATGTTTTTACTTCCCCTGAACTGAATGTAGTAATTATTGAAGAACATTGAAATAATAAGACAAAAATCTAAAATAGATGTGCAACAAATTTAAAATACCTTCGAATCTATATATTTTCTTTTAATCGTATCAAAGACTGAACTACCAAACTATTCCTTAGAACAAAAAACAAATCAGTTGAAAAAATCTATAGTAAATGTATATCTGAGTTTTTATCCTGATTATAGAGAAGGAAAAAAAAAAACATAAAAAAGGAGGCTGCTGGAAACAAGAAGGAAAGAATAGTAGAGTTCATATTGATTTTTCTGCCAAAAAGGACCGAGGATTAGTAAGAAACGCAGTGGTGAGTAAGTTGATGTTTGAGTGTGTTTAATATGAAGAGGTTTTGAAAATGATGAATTGATTGTAGTTATTCCTAACAAGTGGGGATGAATTGAGATTTAAAGCTATGGGAGAAGTTTGTAAGAGAGAAATCAGTTGGCTGTACAAGATTGTACAACAATGTGAGCGCATTATTGAAAGGAAAATCCTGCTGTGTATCATGATGAGGGAAAATCAGCATGCAGATAATTTTCAGTATTTTTAGTGGTGTCCATTACAAAATGTATAGTTAGGAAGTACTGCCAGGAAGGCAATATCGTATTAACTGTTGTGCGAGTATATGTAAGGGAAGAACATGGTAAGACCAATAATGATATTACCAAAGCATGAGACAGAAGTATGGAGGGCAGAAAATGGGAGAGAGAAATGAAAGAATGGATTGAAAAAGCAAGTTTGAAAGGGATGAGAGAAATGATTGGAGGATCAATTATTGTTAAAAGACGCTCAGATTGGTTGACTAAATTGCTAGAAATTATGTACGAAGACAGAAATATAATTGAAGTGATAGTATATCAAAGAAAACTTCATAAATGGAGAGAACCATGAGAGTATTGAAGTACCTGCATCAGGAAATGAATACCTGTACAGATACTCAGAATACATACATATACCAAAGGCACTTCCCCCAATTTTGGGGGGTAGCCGACAACAACAAGAAACAAAACAAAAAGGGGACCTCTACTCTCTACGTTCCTCCAGCCTAACCAGGGACTCAGCCGAGTTCAGCTGGTACTGCTAGGGTGCCACAGCCCAACCTCCCACATTTCCACCACAGATGAAGCTTCATACTGCTGAGTCCCCTACTGCTGCTACCTCCGCGGTCATCTAAGGCACCGGAGGAAGCAGCAGGGCCTACCGGAACTGCGTCACAATCGCTCGCCATTCATTCCTATTTCTAGCACGCTCTCTTGCCTCTCTCACATCTATCCTCCTATCACCCAGAGCTTTCTTCACACCATCCATCCACCCAAACCTTGGCCTTCCTCTTGTACTTCTCCCATCAACTCTTGCATTCATCACCTTCTTTAGCAGACAGCTATTTTCCATTCTCTCAACATGGCCAAACCACCTCAACACATTCATATCCACTCTAGCCGCTAACTCATTTCTTACACCCGTTCTCACCCTCACCACTTCGTTCCTAACCCTATCTACTCGAGATACACCAGCCATACTCCTCAGACACTTCATCTCAAACACATTCAATTTCTGTCTCTCCATCACTTTCATTCCCCACAACTCCGATCCATACATCACAGTTGGTACAATCACTTTCTCATATAGAACTCTCTTTACATTCATGCCCAATCCTCTATTTTTTACTACTCCCTTAACTGCCCCCAACACTTTGCAACCTTCATTCACTCTCTGACGTACATCTGCTTCCACTCCACCATTTGCTGCAACAACAGACCCCAAGTACTTAAACTGATCCACCTCCTCAAGTAACTCTCCATTCAACATGACATTCAACCTTGCACCACCTTCCCTTCTCGTACATCTCATAACCTTACTCTTACCCACATTAACTCTCAACTTCCTTCTCTCACACACCCTTCCAAATTCTGTCACTAGTCGGTCAAGCTTCTCTTCTGTGTCTGCTACCAGTACAGTATCATCCGCAAACAACAACTGATTTACCTCCCATTCATGATCATTCTCGCCTACCAGTTTTAATCCTCGTCCAAACACTCTAGCATTCACCTCTCTCACCACTCCATCAACATATAAGTTAAACAACCACGGCGACATCACACATCCCTGTCTCAGCCCCACTCTCACCGGAAACCAATCGCTCACCTCATTTCCTATTCTAACACATGCTTTACTACCTGTGTAGAAACTTTTCACTGCTTGCAACAACCTTCCACCAACTCCATATAACCTCATCACATTCCACATTGCTTCCCTATCAACTCTATCATATGCTTTCTCCAGATCCATAAACGCAACATACACCTCCTTACCTTTTGCTAAATATTTCTCGCATATCTGCCTAACTGTAAAAATCTGATTCATACAACCCCTACCTCTTCTAAAACCACCCTGTACTTCCAAGATTGCATTCTCTGTTTTATCCTTAATCCTATTAATCAGTATTCTACCATACACTTTTCCAACTACACTCAACAAACTAATACCTCTTGAATTACAACACTCATGCAAATCTCCCTTACCCTTATATAGTGGTACAATACATGCACAGACCCAATCTACTGGTACCATTGACAACACAAAACACACATTAAACAATCTCACCAACCATTCAAGTACAGTCACACCCCCTTCCTTCAACATCTCAGCTTTCACACCATCCATACCCGATGCTTTTCCTACTCTCGTTTCATCTAGTGCTCTCCTCACTTCCTCTATTGTAATCTCTCTCTCATTCTCATCTCCCATCACTGGCACCTCAACACCTGGAACCGCAATTATATCTGCCTCCCTATCATCCTCAACATTCAGCAAACTTTCAAAATATTCCGCCCACCTTTTCCTTACCTCCTCTCCTTTTAACAACCTTCCATTTCCATCTTTCACTGTCTCTTCAATTCTTCCGCCGGCCTTCCTTACTCTCTTCACTTCTTTCCAAAACTTCTTCTTATTCTCTTCATATGACTGACCCAGTCCCTGACCCCACCTCAGGTCAGCTGCCCTCTTTGCCTCACGTACCTTGCGCTTTACTTCCACCTTTTTCTCTCTATATTTTTCATACTTCTCTATACTATTACTCTGCAGCCATTCTTCAAAAGCCCTCTTTTTCTCTTCCACTTTTACCTTCACTCCTTCATTCCACCATTCACTGCCCTTCCTCATGCTGCCTCCAACAACCTTCTTGCCACATACATCACTTGCAATCCCAACAAAATTTTCTTTTGCTAACTTCCACTCCTCCTCTAAATTACCAGTTTCTCTTACTCTCACCTCGTCATATGCCATTTTCAACCTTTCCTGAAATTTACTTTTTACCCCCGGTTTTATTAGCTCTTCAACCCTCACTAGCTCCCTTTTACATCCACCTACTCTATTCCCCCACTCTTTTGCTACAACCAATTTTCCTTCCACCAAAAAATGATCAGACATACCGTTAGCCATACCCCTAAACACGTGCACGTCTTTCAATCTTCCAAACATTCTTTTTGTTATCAACACATAATCCATTAATGCCCTTTCTACTACTCTTCCATTTGCCACTCTTACCCATGTATACTTATTCTTATCTTTCTTTTTAAAAAAGCTAGCACTTATTACCATCTCTTGTTCAACACACATATCTACCAGTCTCTCACCACTCTCATTTTCACCTGGTACGCCATATTTCCCAATGACACCTTCTACCTCTCCAGCACCCACTCTAGCATTTAAGTCACCCATAACAACCACATAATTCCTTCTACCCAGTCCTTCTACACACCTAGTTAATTCACTCCAGAACTCATTCCGCTCTTCTTCACTTTTCTCACTACCTGGCCCATACGCACTGACAAACGCCCAACATTCCCTACCCAACCTAACCCTTACCCACATTAACCTAGATGATATCTCCTTCCATTCCACTACTTTACCTGTCATCCATTCACTCAACAATAAAGCCACACCCTCTCTCGCTCTTCCCCTTTCAATCCCAGACACTCTACCAGACATTTCACCAAACATCACTTCACCCTTTCCTTTCATCTTTGTCTCACACAAGGCCAATACATCCATCCTTCTACTTCTAAACATACTTCCAATCTCACATCTTTTACTCAGAATGAATGCAATAAACTATGATGAGAAACAGTAAAGTTATTTGGAAAATATTGAATACATTTGGGTTTATGGTAGATGAAAGAAAGCACCCAGAACACTGAAGAGGATTATGAGAGATTAAGAACAGAACGATTTTCATGGAAGAATGGAAATACAGAGGGAAAAACATTTGGTATTTGTAGGTTTGTAGTGTGATATCAAGAATCATCTGAGACAAGTTTAAATGTGAGATTGGAATGAAAAGCAGGACAAAATGTGCAAAATATGAATGTGGAAATAGAAAAATAGATGGCTGGAATGTTACAGATTTAGGAATGCAATTGAAAATACAAAAATGTGGGAAAAATAAATTTTGAAGTAATATGAATAGAGTCTGGAAGGGAAAATGAAATGAGCCAGAATGGAAGGTTTTATATATCATATAAAAGTGACAAATGCTATTAATGTGGTTTGGTATACAGTATGTAGTGAGTTAGTACAATGTTTCGCATTGATTAGAAATACTATTAAAATTTTGGCATTTATAAATAAGGAATATTGATGGTTTAACTTTAAGAGCAGTTAGATTTGGGGGATGAAAAATGTTATTTAGCCAATTTTGTAAGTACGCCAAGTACAGTAAGGAGTGAAGATGAAGTTATCACAGACTTGGAGGCTGTGGATGAAAGGCCTGAAATATTCTTACAGGTGTAGCTAAACAGGTTTCTTTGAAATGTGTATTATACTTGTGTACATAAGGGAAACTTTAATATTGTGAATGTATGAAGGATGAATTGCTTGAACCTTTTCTTGTGTCAAATCTACCATGTGTAAGATGTTCATGAAGTAAGTATAAAGCTGAGCCTTTTGACTGTGACTGCAAAATAATATAAATGATTATTGATAAGGATGGATCATATAAAGAAATTTACATAAATACCATAAGAGAAGCAGGAATATTACAAGCATAGAGAGTCACATTTTGATGTTTGTGTAATCGTACGTGAATGTTCTTTGATAGTGGTTCTGAGGGTATGAAAAGAACAGTTCTATAATATACTACAAGGTTTTATATAAAATTGTATGAAATATTACTAATGAAATCCAAGTATGAAAGGCGTCTATATTGTGGTAAACTTTGTGGGTTACTGATATTCCCGTAAGGTTTTTAATGGATTCCATGACTGAGTAAAATGGATAAGCCATAGGAGATAGGTGTCTAAGAGAAGTGACAGAAAGGTAGGATTGAATTTCAGTAAGATGCAAGAGAGGTTTGAAGTATCATATACTGAAAGGCAATTTACTTTAAAAGAGTTAATTGTCAGAATGTGTCACAGAAGAAAAAAAAAACAGTAATAACTACTATATATATCTATGAAATGAATAAATGTGTTAAAAGTCAAATTACTGTGGACATGGGCTGCTGATTTTGGTTGAAATGAGATGAAAGCTGACATAAGGATAATTACAAAAGTGTGAGGAATAAGAGTGTGAGAGATGGTGAATGAATGATCCGTTGTGGAAGAACAGAATGACAAGTTGGTGAAAAAAGGGTTTATAATGTTTAAAGTATTAGTTTGTTAGCACTGAAAGAACAAATATCCTTTGAGGCTGGTTTAAATATGACAATGGATAAAATGAAACTAATTTAGGAATATGTACTGTAGAAGTGACAAAAATAAATTATGGATAAATGTCAAACAGAAATTACAATAGAAGATGAAATAAGATTGAATGGAAGGGTTGGTGTAATATTCTATGGGACCTAATCATGCCATTTATGTGCTTTGGTATATAGTGTATGTATTGATATAATCTGCAGGGCTGTAATAACTGAGTGTCTGTGAACGTACATGGTTCAGTTAATAAAAATAGGTACTTTAGTATCTTTGTTCAATTCTGTATTCAGACCTCAAGCAAATTAATGCAAAGAAAAGGCAGTTTTTACCAAGAGCTTATTAATGAAAAAGTGGAGTACCACATAATTGTAGATTATGAAAAGAATGGGACAAAGTTCAGTATTGAATAACAGTGTGAATAAGAATGTGTGAGATGTGAATGTGGAAATAGAAGAAAAGGGATGAAATGTTACTGACCTTGGAATGAAACATAAAAAGAAACAAAGAAATGTTGAAGTAAAATAAGGAGAGGGATGGTACTCAACATAAGCAAAACAAATCGTGACTGGAAAGGAAGCAAAGGAAAAGGGAGATAGGAAAGATACTAAATGGATGCTGTGAGTAATGGGTATCAATGAATTCAGCAGATGCTAAGGATTCTGAAATGAGTTAAAGCAAATGAGGAATAAAGGGAGACGAAAGACCGTAATATGGTAGGTGGTCAGGTCTTTTTAGATGTCAATCATTTCTACTAGAGATTAAAAGTGTCTTTGAGAGAAGGTAATAAAGGTGTTCTTGATATTTATCACCTAAAACAGGAAAGCCAGTAAAGGAAAGCTTGCAAGAAAAGTTACTAAGATTAATAATAAATGTCTCAGTCAGGGGAATATCAGCAGAACGAGTGAGTTTGAAGCTTAGATAGAGTATCTCTTAACTAATAGTATTTTATGAAGAACAAAAAATATTTGAAATCACAAAAATATGTAGAAGTTGAACAGATTTAACTCAGCAATGAGAATAATAGTCAGCATGCAGTAAAGGAGGTGAATTGATGTTCGAAAGCAAGTTGAACAGTGACGAGCTACTTGCAAATTAATCGAAAAAAAAGAAGTAATGGGAGAATTTTGAAAGAGAACATAAAAAGTCATATTGATGCGTGTGGAGAAGTGCCATAAAGAATTGAGAGCAACATCTAGATAAAAGCAATTTCAAGTGATTTGTGTTGATTGTACAAGAGTGTAGTTCAATTGTGTGTATTATTGAATGTTAAAAAATGTAGTGTATCGTGTTGACAATGTGAAAATAAGTACGGTCTGCATTATTTATTATAATTATTATTACTTGCTAAGCTACAATCCTAGCTGGAAAAGCAGGATGCTATAAGCCCAAGGGCTCCAACAGGGAAAAATAGCCCAGTGAATGGTGTTCATTACAATCGGGTTGCTGATGGGAACTTCTATGTCATCAATATTGAGATGGGCTGTGAATATAAGATGGCTATGTAGGCGAATGTAAGCAAAGAGAATGGTGATGTATAGGAAGTTTGGATAGGCAAAAAATATAAGCATTGAAAGAAAAGTGTTGTCAAATAATTACAATGTTACAAATAAGTTTCAATATGATATGCTGATAGATACAATTGCAAAGATTTCATGGAGCTACGTCAGATATCTATACTGGTGAAATGGTATATTCAGTAAAAATGTCAAGTGTGATAATACCTGTAATTGGATAGGGACATATTGCAGCTTAGGAAGAAGGGAAGTCTGTTCGTGAATAAGAATTTGTTTGAAAAAGGGGTCCAGAGTTGTATTTCAAAGTGGTTAGAAAAAGTGATGAGCAACAGCGAATTAAAGATTTTTTTGGAAGTTGAATGGGAATCATAAAACTGGGTGATAATGCTATAGCAAACTAGGAAACATGTTTGAAACAAAAAGAAAAAGTTAAGGACATACAACATTGTAAATAGTAAACTAAATGCCAAGAACAAATCAACGGATTGAGTAACAAATCATATGAAAGTACAGAAGGAAATCTAAACTGTCAAGTAGAGAATCAGAGAAACTTGAACATATGTCTGGTCAGGACACCAGGCAGGAATGGGACGAGAAACTTATGGGACACGAGGAAGGGGAGAACTAGCAGTCAATTGAAGATAAACCACAATAGAACAAGATGAGAAAAAAGAAGGAACAAGAACGTTAGACAATTTAGAGGGAACAATTTCTTCCTGAAATGTAGAATACAGAAAAATTACCGTATTGTGTAGGGATTATTAAATAGTAGTTGCAGAAAAGGAACAAGTTGCCAGTTTGTACACGAGATAAAAACGTACATTGTTTCCGAGATAAAAACAAAGAATATAAAAGTAACCCAAAGGAAAATAACATTAACCCAATCTCCTAACATCAGATAAGAAAAGGCTGGTGCAAGAGGTAGTAGAAAATTCATGAAATTTGTGTTATATGGACAAGCACTTTGGCTCGTAAGGCAATTCAGTGGAAAGATTAGTTGCGCATAGTAGTAACATTTGATAGAAGATAGTAAGGAGGAGGGACGTAAAGTAAATTGGATGTTGCAAAGACCTTTTAGCAATGCCTACAGGGCACCATTCGATGCCAAATATGGAAACCTTATAAAGATAGTACAAAAGTGTTACGGATAGATGTCTAAGAAATAAAGTTAATAGATTAAAATTTTTACAGAAATAAACCTTAAAACTCAAATATAATACAAGGTTGCCAAGAAAATGAAAAGATGCAGGAATCAAAAGGATAACTTAATTGAGTGTCTGACGTATCTCAATGAAGACATCATATCGGATAAAACGTGCTCAGAGTTGCCCCATGATTGAATTCTCCATTTATGTTTTCCTTTAAACTGCTTTTGTAGAGGTAGGATTGTAATTTCCTCGCTTTATTTCTAAGAGGTGAAAGGTAAAATGAAAAGTTGTGAGTTTTAAGACATTATTCAACTGGTCTAACATGAAGCCAGTGAGAGCTCACTTTATCTGATATGGTGAGGTCTAGTGCAGAGAGTTGACAGGATAAGCAAATATGCAAGGTGAAGAGAGCAAATTAAGGATGGGTATTGATGTGATCCAGTAGAAATATTAAAAATACAACAACCTATGATGTAAATTATGAGATAAACACCTTGCATGAGGAAATCATTTTATCATATAATTGTAGAATTTGAAAATCAAGTGACAGAATATCTAGTCGAACATTACTAAGTGAGAGAGTAGACCCTGACAAGTGTATCATCAGAATTTGAGATATATGTTAGGGTCTACATAGGGGTAGATAAGAGTGTGCCTTGCTATCATAACAATATTGAAAGTTACAAAAGTATGCTGGACAAGATGATCTTCACATTGTTATACGCACACAACATTTTATTAACAGGATTGTGAAAGGAAAAACAAGTAAGAATTAGAAAAGGGGAATTAATAGGAGAGGATACATAAAGTATAAAACAATACTAGTGCTTACTGAATGGAAGGCTAATAGTATAGTCATGGAAGCGGCTATCTAGTTAATAATATATTAATGGTGTGGCGGGTAAGCTTAAGTTAATATACCAAGTGCTAACAGACTAGGAAATTTTTTCAAACCATAAATCTACTGAAAGGAGCTAATGGGGAAGAAAGTGGATGACCCTGTGATACTTAAAGATCAGGTTTTGGATAGAAAGATAAGAAAAATTCAAAAAGAGTAAAAAACATGGAAACTAAAAATTTAAAAGTCAAAATATACATATACCTGGAGAACCAACATCCCATTTTGGGGTTCAATGCTTCTATGCAGGAGTAGTTTTGATATGACCCATTAAGCTAATTTTGGACAATTTTGCTGCTGTGAAAAATGTCCCTCATTGTTTTCCATGAAATTATAATGTGTACTCATGACAGTTTAAGCTGTTATGATTATACTAAATCAAAACTAAAAGTAATGAACTTTTGAGTGATATTCAGGATACTTGCAAAATACCACATTAACAGGTGGATAGAATTAAATTTTAAAAAATGTATTAGTTTAATATTTTTTGTTTGATTTTTAATATAGCATTTCCTAGTCCCTCATGCTACATACTTCTTACATTTTTAGAATGAATATTTTCCAAGGATTGATTTGATATTTAAGAATTTATTGGTCTTTAAGTAGCATGATAATGAAAAGGAAATATACACTACATTTTGTGTCATATAGCAATCTAGAGATTTATTAAGCATTGATTTTATAGAGATACCCCATAAAAAAATATTGATATAATTGCTAGAATGTATGTCATTGTATATTTATTATTTCATGTATAAGACTTTATCATCTTGATAACATGACAAGGATATAACATATTACAGCTTACAGTATATCATATGGTAAGAGAGATTTGTAGTTGTATGGAAATTTTAATATTTCACTTTAGTAACCCCAACAAAAAATATTGATACAATTAGTCAGAACTGCTAAATTTTATTTCAATGCAGATTTCTTATGGATATTTCTTGTATAAAAAAAAAAAGGTCAGTGCTTATAAATATTAGCAAGAATCAATGTTCAAGTATATTGCTTTTGGGCAATTTGCTGCTGTCCTTTGACAGTAACACCCAAGAAAAGGAGCATTCATGCTTAAGATATAATTCCCAGTACACTTATTTTTTTTCTTATGCTCATGAACCTTACGGGGAGTTAGAGTTGGATTGTTCTCGTGTAAACTGGCGTCAGTATTCCATTTTTTATTGTTTTTGCAGGGACTAGCCATATGATGTAAAGTAAAAATTTTTGGTTTGCTATGAGTGATGACTTACTTATGGTTGTTGCAACAGCAGAACGTTTAATATGCTGCTCTGGGTACACTCAGGCACACTAATCCATCAGTTTCTTATTTCTGCTTTAGAAAAGCATCTTCTGCTGGATTTTTCTGTTGGAAATGTTTGTGTCTGCAATTCAAGCAATGATTGTTCAGTGCCACCTGACACTGAAACAACTAAGGACTGGCAAGACTGAAGGGATATTTATTGTATCCGTATAAATATCTGCATGAAAATTCAACTTAGTAGTTCTTACTAACTTTCTCAATAGATTTCTTCTGTTTTGCTAGAGCAAAATATCAACATTTATAAAAAATCAAAATTGAAAACTTACAAATCTCTATATCAAATATTAAAATCTCTAAAAAAATATGCCTCTACATAACACAAACCTCTTGGTTGTTATATGACGCAGTATGTGAAAAAGAGAAAAATCAAGTCATACAGTACATATACCCAATCAGCAGTGTAAATATATCCTATCAAAAGATTTACAAATTATGTAGCATGATGCACTAGTAAATGCTAAGTACAATAATACATAACAGATTTTACAATAATATTTACAAAATCTAATTTTGCATTCACATTGTATATATGGTGTTTTACAAGTATCGTACTTGCTGATATGTAAGTTAATGGATATTCTTTTAACTTTCATTTATCATCAGCATAACAGCTTATACTTCCATGATTACAAATCGTAATTTCATGGAATACCATAAATCCTGATTCTTATAGAAGTTTAGCAAAAATGAGTTTGTGGGTCCCCTCAAAACTACCCCTGCGTAGAAGTCCCTGCAAAATTTCCAGGAGCCTGACCAAGCAAAATATATTCTATAGAGACCCTTGTTTAAGAACAAATTACACCAAACTTTGACAGACGATGTCACAATCCCAAGACAAATATTGCTGAGTTAGTGGAGATAGTGACGATTGAATCAGAAGGGTTTGAGATATATGTTAGGATCTATCAAAGTGTAGGCAGGTGTTCTTTGTTCTCATAACAATGTAGTAAGCTGCACAACTGTGCTGGAAGAGATTTCCTTCAGATTGCTATATGCACAGAAAGTCCTACCAGAAGCATGGAGAAGTAAATCATGTAGGTACAGTATATGTAAAAAACTATAAAAGTGGAATGAATAGGAGAGGTTAGATTTTCTATAGAATGATAATAGCAGTGACTATATCCAAGTAAGAAATATAGCTATAAGAGTGGCTTTCTGGGTATGTTGCATTAAAGGGGAAGAGGGTAGCACAGTACTATGTACAAGAATAAAAAAAGTTTTATACTAGACATGTATGCTGTAAGAGGTGAAAATTTAGAAGAGGGAGGTGGATGACTCAGTTGTGATAGATGGCCAGATCTTGGATAGAAAAATGAAGAAGAAAAATGTGTAAAACTGACACACAAGGAGTATCAAGGTTAAGTGTTTGTAAACTACATATCAGAGAATAAGAAAGCCTTCAAGTCCTGACAGATAGAGGAAGTGGAAGACAAAGGGGCGGGATTCAACACAGATCCCCAGTGAGAAGGCAAAAGGAAACAGATATAAGCAACTGGAAAAAACATAGTAGAGTGAGTACATTGATGATGCACATAACCAGGATCCAATGAAACTGCATATACTGAAACAGCTTTACTAAAGGAACCTACCTATTAATCACTAAGCAGCTAACATTGTCAGATCATAGTGGTTCTGCACAAGGTGTCTAGAAACGGCTACAATTCTATTTCAATGATAGAAAACATGAATAGAGTTAGGGTATATTAAATGGGGTATTATGAGAGGAGTGATAATACGCTATAGAAAATCAAAAGAATTGAAAGATGTGGAAAATGAAGGGCTAAATTACATAACATTAAGAATTGAAGGTATGGCAGACCTGGAAAAAAAGGGTTGAAACAAAAGGAATGTCAAGAGTTACAAATAACAAAAGAAAAACAGGAAATCTAATCTGTCAAATAAAGGATGTAACTCTTAGTTTACAGGACCAAAAAAGCAATACTGACTCGAATGTAAATCATCAAAAAATCACTCCCTGCTAATCTGGAAAACAAGCGTGAGGTGCATCTACAAATTAGTGTGTCAGAAATTGTGTCTGAAGAATAACTATTTCTTTTAAATAGGGAGGGATCTTGGAGATATAATAAGAGAACACTGAGGCATGAATAAAAGAGTGAAAGGATAATACATAATAGCAGAAGGTACTATTAAGAAATAAAAAGATGGTCCTTTGGAAGTAAAGCAGAAGGGGTTTAAGCACAACTGGCATAGAGAAGTTACACCACTGATGTGTATAGAAGAAACTAACAACAAAAGAATAGGAAGTAAATATAGACTAAAGAGTGAAGAGAAACAGAGTGGAAATAAATACAGCAAGGAAAAAGTTTTTTTTTTTTTAAATAGCAAATAGAAAACTTATTTGCAAGACATTAACTGGGGTGAATAGATTATTCAAATCTAAAGGTTTCAAAGGCATAGATAATGAAGAACAAAGTTGCTAAACATATGAAAACATGAGATTAAAAGAAAAATAACATTGGAGATGAAAATTGGAAAGATAAAATAAGTCCTTAAGCTAAATCGAAATGTTAAGTACAAGAAATAGAAAGTGTTATAAAGAATTCTGAAATAAATTTTAAAATCGTATATTAAGTTTGTGAATTTTAATAGCAAAATAGAAGCCATAACATAAATGGTCAAAGAATTAATATCAATATTAAAATCAGGTAGAATATTATGTAACAAACATTTTGAATATTAATGGTAGGTATTTACGTAGATAAGACGAGATAGGAAATATGAAGAAATTGGTACAGTACTGCATTAGACTTTGGCATGACAAGGGAAGAGGTTGAAGAAGGAATAAATACAACATAAAGAATCTCAAATCAAGTTACATTACAAAGACTATAGTGAAATATAAGGAGAAATAGAATAAAATGTCAACAAACAGGAAATTTCTAAGGAAGAGGAACTGAAATGAAGTAATATTAGAAATGGTGCTAGAACAAGTTAGTATAAAGGACATATATATGAAATAGTCGAGTTAATAACACATTAACAAAGTGAGAAGAGAAATCCACAAATTATTTATGAAATCAAAAGAATATTGCCAAGAAAACCTAAATTAAGAGGATAAAAGTGGAAAGATATGGATGATATTTATTTTTAAAGAATTAGATTAATGAACACTGTCACTGGAGTTGAATTAAATCGGTGCACTGGATGTACAGTATTAATTAAAATATCAGGATTCAATGAGGACACAATACGAAGGAAATGAATGAAGGGAAAAATTGTAAAGACAAAAGAGGAAAGACATTTGGTAGAAGACCACCTAATAAGGAGAGCTTGCGACTGAATCATGCCAAAACAAACATTTACTAAAAGTAGGTCATCAAAAAGCCAAATGAAACCAGAACAAAAAAATTGTAGACACCAGAGGATCAGGATAAGGATTATGTTAACAGCATAAGAGAAGGGGAGGTACAGTCCCATAGGAAATAATCAAAGAAATAAGACAGCTTGAGTTCACTGTGAATAAAATTATCAGCAGCAGTTTAAGAAATGGCTGAGGATATTTGGAAGAACTGGCATTATCTATTTAGCTACTTCCAATGGGTATTAAAACAGTCAGTCTTGATGAAGTAACTATAGTACTCTATACTGCAAAAGTCCAGTACCTTGAATAAAGGAACACCAGATTGTGCAACATAATTGTAAAACTTTGCAGGGCATTTGACAGAAGACCTAGATATGAAGTCAAGAGTGGTCAGGGCAAAGCATCAAGCTAGTCAAGTTACTGCATCATAACACAAGATCTAGAGTGAAAATAATGACACATGTATCAGAAGAATTAGGGATAAGTGTTTCAATCTGTTAAGTTCATCTCCGAGACATTTAACAATGTGATAAACTAAGCTACATAAGAGTACAGAAAGGAAGTTATCTTGGAGCTACTATATACTGTACAGACATCCTAGTGTTAGAAGCTTGGCAGCATCCTCTTATAAAGTTTTAAATTGGAACCGTGGATTGAAGAGATTACTGAAAACCACTGACACTTATCAAAACCTTTTAGTCTAGGAAAAAATAAAATCTACAAGTCTAGTGTGGAGATAAAATTCAGTATATGTATACTGTGAGAAAGTAATGGGGATGAACTCTTGAATATGTCTGGTATATTATTTACCAGATAGGGACACAAGCGATGCCAAAGTTCCCAAAAACATTACATTTTCATTGTCAGAAATGTATCAGAAGCCTATGTATGGAAAAGAAGGACAAATCTTTGAGATTAGATATTTCTGTTTCCTTTGATGAACAATATTTTAAAGAGTACTAAATATCAAAACGACTTGAAGAAGGAATACGATGCTAGTGTTCACAGTATATTGATCAGAAGAGGAAAACCAAGAACCTATGTGAAAGGTTAACAGGAGCAATGACAGAAAGGACACAGTCTGAGGGTATCCTGGTAGGAAAGAGAGTACTAAATGAACTTACAGGATCTTGCATGGTTTGATTTTAGGATTCTAGCTAGAGATACAGTTTGATAGATAAAAAACTATAATTGGATACCATTTTGCAAGAATACCAAAGAATCCCAGAGAGAAGTTATCAACAGCCAGAGTGGAAAGTTAAACAAAAGACTGATTTTATAGTAAATAATAAAGAGGCTATCATGGAAATGATTGTGCTGTCTAGCCAATGCTGCTTTGATAGTCAATAATTGGAAAGGATATGAGAGAGAGAGAGAGAGAGAGAGAGAGAGAGAGAGAGAGAGAGAGAGAGAGAGAGAGAGAGAGAGAGAGAGAGAGAGAGAGAGAGAGAGAGAGAATATTCATCTCCGCACTGACAAACACTTTTTTAATCCTTTCAGAAAGACTATAGAACCTGACATTTAGGTAAATTGTGTTACAATAACAATACATGGAAAGAAAAAGCAGAGGCAGTAGGCTAAAACTCAGGATTGAAACAGCTTAAGCAGATTGTGAAAGTTTTGGAGAAGGTGCTACAGGAAAGATAAAACCTACTGGAACTAATAGATAGAAATTCTGCTTCTTGTCAGCGGCATGGACAGGGTTTTTCTTTATGATAAAGTAACTACGGCTATAGGAAATGCATTGAGCAAAGAGGAACAGGTATATTTGTAGTTCTTGCAAAAGCTAGTCCTAACCTGTAAACCTAGGTAAATGCTGAGGGTTTGCGGCTGGACAGTCATCCAGCTATAAGAAAATATATGACAAAATTATGTATATGAGCCTGACCAACCTGAAAAAAATAGCCAAGATATTAGAACTCTTGAATGTAGACAGGATTATCGTAAATATAATAGAGAAGGAAGTTGATATCCTAAGTGGACAAGAGACAAGACATGGCAAAGGACACTGGTAGTGGATACCTGTATATGGTATCATTGGGACCGATATAAGAGGAATAAGAACAACAAGTGTTTTCCTTACCAAGGACATGGAGGAAATGGCACTGAAGGTGGAAAGGAAAAAACTTACAGAATGAAAAATAAAATTGGGCTGTGAAGGAAACGTTTCGAATATAGCGTGGGGAAATGCACCACAATTAGGATGTAATGAAGCTAAAAATTTGATTAAGGAGAGATGGATTAAATTGATATATCAAAAAAAAAAAAAAAAAAATTATTCACAGAAGGTGATGGAAATGGATATAATGGATGTTATTGGGAAATAATATAGCAGGATTCACAGGGGACACAGTATGGGAGAAGTGAATGAAGAGGGAGAGCTAACACTTGACTTTGCAATAACCTTTGAAAGGTCAATTAACAACACTTTTAGTGAAGGGATAGATAAAAAAATCACTTTTTGTAGTGTTAAGTGATATAAAATTATCGCCTATATTGTTTATCCTACTCATGGAATTTGTGCTGCATAAAACAGTTGGAGATGGTGGACAAGGATTGTCCACCATCTCCAACTGTTTTATGTAGCACAAAATCCATGGGGATTTGAAGAAGTTCTGGAGAGAAAACTTCTGAGCACAATTTGAGGAGGTGAGCATTGGCATCCGTGGGTGTGCTGATGTGGAGAATGAGCAGTCTAACAAAAGTGAAAATTGCAAAACAAAAAAGGCAAATGTATTAATATACATCAGAGATTATTCATGATAAGACTTTTAGATAAAACAAGTTGAGAAAGGGAAAGAGATAGTACAGCCAATGATAGAGCACAGGGGGTTAGAAGATGAAGAAAGGATAGATTTAAGGAATGGCTACTTGATGGTATTCGATTAGCAGAGGATACACACCTGGTTGAGGAAAAATAACATTATGATCCTGAAAACCAAACAAGACTAATTGGAAAACATTTGGTAAGAACAACTTGATGATAAGTAAAGCTAATGACAGAATCATATCATACAGGAAACGATAAAAAAATCCCAGGAATAAATCTAAAGAAAATAAAATAGCTTGGAAAAGTTCAAAGAAAGCAATAAAATGACTGTGGTCAGCACAAAGGCAAGTGGGGTGTATTAGTTACGAGGAAAATTAAAAACATCCAGAGATTAATGCAGAACAAAAACAAAAAAAATTTGACTTATATCAAACAGATCAAGGATAGATGACGTTCAAGATCAAGATGGTGGGAATAACTGTTGAGAAGATATTGAAAGAAGAAACTATTAAAAGAATAACAGAATATGGAACTTGCAAGCAAGACAAATGTTCAATATTATCATTATTACTTGATAGGTTACAAGCATAGTTGGAAAAGCAGGATGCTATAAGCCCAAGGGCCCCAACAGGAAAATATAAATTTAGGTAGAGATGAGACGAGAACAGTAGCCTATATGATATAATGAAATGGAGAAAAAGGCAGCAGGAACTATGGTATGCTAGTTGAAGTATGGAAATATTGGGAAGTAAAGGGATTGATGTGTAAAAATATATATATATATATATCACATATAAAAATCAAATCTACTTTATAGTACGTCTAGTGACTACTTTTGAACTTCGAAAAATATTAAGTGACCATAGTACATGGAACTTATAAGACTTTAAATTAACACGTGCTTACAAAAATAAAAATAAAATCGTTTATAACAAATATATTTAACACTAAACTAACATCTATTCAACTTTATTCCAGAAATGAAAAAAGAAAAATCTGTCATATCTTTATCGACTGTTCTGATTGCAACCCTAATTGGAAAAGCCAGATGCTATAAGCCCAAGGGCTCCAACAGGAAAAATAGCCCAGTGAGGAAAGGAAATAAGGAAATAAATAAATGAAGAGAACAAATTAACAATAAATCATTCTAAAAAAAGTAACAACGTCAAAACAGACATGTCCATATATAAACTATTAACAACATCAAAAACAAATATGTCACATATAAACTATAAAATGACTCATGTCAGCCTGGTCAACAAAAAAGCATTTGCTCCAACTTTGAACTTTTGAAGTTCTACTGATTCAACTACCCGGATTAGGAAGATCATTCCACAACTTGGTAACAACTGGAATAAAACTTCTAGAATACTGTGTAGTATTGAGCCTCATGATGGAGAAGGCCTGGCTATTAGAATTAACTGCCTGCCTAATATTACGAACAGGATAGAATTGTCCAGAGAGATCTGAATGTAAAGGATGGTCAGAGTTATGATAAATCTTATGCAATATGCATAATGAACTAATTGAACGACGGTGCCAAAGATTAATATCTAGATCAGGAATAAGTTCAAAAGAAGTCACTAGACGTACTATAAAGTAGATTTGATTATTATATGTGATATATATATATTATATATATATATATATATATATATATATATATATATATATATATACATATATGTGTGTGTATATATGTAATATATATATATATATATATATATATATATATATATATATATATATATATATATATATATATTATATATATATATATATGTATATATATATATATATATATATATATATATATATATTCATATATATATATTCATATATATATATATATATATATATATATATATATATATATATATATATATATATATTCATATATATATATATTTATATATATATATATATATATATATATATATATATATATATATATATATATATGCGTAAAAATCACAGGAAAACGTGATGCTCAGATGCAGAAGAACCACAGGGAAAATGAGAATACGAAATATACGATTAAGTCCTGACTAGTTTCGTGATACTTCTTCAGAGGACTGATTTATTGAAGAATAAAATATTCCGCTCGGAAAATATCAAATCTGTTAGGTTGAAAAGAAGCTTATTCTAATAAAACAAAGACACCTGGCTCGGAAAAATCATTTGCCCGAAATCAAAAAAATTTCTTATTGTCCATAAAAAGTTACTCCCAGTATTGTCCATACCAAGACGGAGTTTCTGCTGGTATGGAAAAACAACTACCGTAAGAGAGGACACGCAAGGTTACAAATTGAATCACAATCTTAAAGCTGTTACAGTTGTAAACACTTCCGCCTGTAGAAAAGAAACCCCCTTGAAATATCGTAGACGGGAACAAAAAAATATTATTGCTATTAAAAGCTCTATCACAAAAGAGAAGGACAAAAACGCACGACGAGAGAGAGAGAGAGAGAGAGAGAGAGAGAGAGAGAGAGAGAGAGAGAGAGAGAGAGAGAGAGAGAGAGCAGGGATGGTCACAAAAACGCACGGACGAAAGCAGAGAGAGAGAGAGAGAGGAGAGAGAGAGAGAGAGAGAGAGAGAGAGAGAGAGAGAGAGAGAGCAGGGAAGGTCACAAAAACGCACGGACAAAAGCAGAGAGAGAGAGAGAGAGAGAGAGAGAGAGAGAGAGAGAGAGGAGAGAGAGAGAGAGGAGAGAGAGAGAGAGCAGGGGAAGGTCACAAAAATGCACGGACAAAAGCAGAGAGAGAGAGGAGAGAGAGAGAGAGAGAGAGAGAGAGAGAGAGAGAGAGAGAGAGAGAGAGAGCAGGGAA
>NW_027169538.1:0-5000 GCF_036898095.1 Palaemon carinicauda
ACTAGTCAAGGGTGTCTATACTAGGTTGGTTTGCTGTGGGTGTTCACGCTAAAATCTCCCACCATCACCAATCTGCAGTTAGCCAGTGTGGTGATGAAACTGGCCAAACCCCAGACATGACTAAGGACATATTTGAGACCAAATAAGGGACAGCCATACTCGGTTGGTTTGCTGTGGGTGATCAGACAAAAGTCTCCCACCATCACCAATCTGCAGTTAGCCTGTGTGGTGATGAAAATGGCCAAACCCCAGACATGATTAAGGACATATATGAGACCAAGTAAGGGACAGCCATACTAGGTTGGTTTGCTGTGGGTGATCACACTAAAGTCTCCCACCATCACCAATCCGCAGTGACCAGTGTGATGACAACTGGCCAAACCCCAGGTAACACTAAAGACATGTCTGAGGCCTTTGTCCTGCAGTGGAATAGAAACTGCTGCTTTTGATATTGTAGGTTGGCCTAAGCACCAACCGCCCGTTGAGATACTACCGCTAGAGAGTTATGGGGTCCTTTGACTGGCCAGACAGTACTATATAGGACCTTTCTCTCTGATTACGGTTCTTTCCCTTTGCCTTCACATACACCGAATAGTCTGGCCTATTCTTTACAGATTCTCCTCTGTCCTCATACACCTGACAACACTGAGATTGCCAAACAATTCTTCTTCACCTAAGTGGTTAACTACTGCACTCTAATTGTTCAGTGGCTACTTTCCTCTTGGTAAGGGTAGAAGAGACTCTTTAGCTTTGGTAAGCAGCTCTTCTAGGAGAGGGACACTCCAAAATCAAACCATTGTTCTCTAGTCTTGGGTAGTGCCATAGCCTCTGTACCATGGCCTTCCACTGTCTTTGGTTAGAGTTCTCTTTGCTTGAGGGTACACTCAGGCACACTTCTATCTAGTTTCTCTTCCTCTTGTTTTGTTAAAGTTTTTATAGGAAATATTTATTTTAATGTTACTATACTTGAAATATTTTCTTTTTCTTTATTTCCTTTCCTCACTGGGCTATTTTCCCTGTTGGAGCCCGTGGGCTTATAGCATCCTTCTTTTCTAACTAGGGTTGTAGCTTAGCATTTAATAATAATAATATTCTAATTTGATTTGTTTTATATACCAAAACAAAATGTTTTGGACAACAATAGGAAAGTCATAGAAAAGGTGTGTTTTTTGGAAATAAATCAATAAATCGAAATGTTTTTTTACAGATTAATTATGTTTTTTAATTGATAAATTTTCAGATCTTTGTAGGGTCATTTTTACCTTTTCGTGACTTTTAACTTTACCTTTGACCCAACATGGAAAAATAGCCCAGTGAGGAAAGGAAATAAGGAAATGAATAAATGATGAGAATAAATTAACAATAAATCATTTCAAAAACAGTGACAACATCAAAACAGATATATCCTATATAAACTATTAACAACGTCGAATGACAATGTAATTAAATTTTGAGAGTGATTGGGTCAAAGGTAAAGGTAAAGGTCACGAAAAGGTAAAGGTCAAAGGTAAAATTCTAATCACAATGCTCAAAAACTATTTGACCGAACTATATGAAATTTGGTGGGATGAGCTGGACTCCTAAAAGCTAAATAGAATTGCCCTTAGATCGTGCCAATCCTCCCACCAAATTTCATGTAGTTTGGTCAAATAGTTTTTGAGTATTGTGATTAGAATTTTACCTTTGACCTTTACCTTTTCGTGACCTTTACCTTTACCTTTGACCCAATCACTCCAAAAATTTGATTAGATTGTCATTCGACGTTGTTAATAGTTTATATAGGATATATCTGTTTTGACGGTGTCACTGTTTTTAGAATGATTTATTGTTAATTTATTCTCATCATTTATTCATTTCCTTATTTCCTTTCCTCACTGGGCTATTTTTCCATGTTGGAGTCCTTGTGCTTATAGCATCTTGCTTTTCCAACTAGGGTTGTAGCTTGGCTAGTAATAATAATAATCATATCACTATATTTCATGAGATTCGGTCAAATAGTTTTAAATTTTTTTTATTCCTTTTTTACCTTTGCGTGACCTTTACCTTTGACCCAGTCATTCCCAAAATCAAATCAAATTGCCCTTGGATCTTGAGCAATTATCCCAGCAAATTTCATCAGATTCGGTCAAATAGTTTTTGTGTTATGCGAATCACAAACAAACAAACAAACACAAATAAATTAATACACGTTTATAGAAATATAACCTTCGCAACGAGGTTGGCAAAGGTAACTATCCAGGTTGAAAAAAAAGGTGTCAATACTAAGCTCTAAATCAGTGGTTCCCAACCTGGGGAAAATTTCCCCCTGGGGGGAAATTTGAAGCTTCCAGGGGGGAAATAATCACACTACCTACTAACTAAAACAAGCGGAAAATGTCCACATAGTACGTGCGGTAATTTGTTGTTAGCCATTCAATTGTGATATGATCTTATCATTTCTCACTGACATGATATTCAAGGGGAGAATTGGAATATCATGCCCATTTCTGAGGCAGGCGAGTGGGCATGAGGGCTGGGCGGGGCATGAAGGGGGAAATCTGGATGGTTGAACTGGGTGCAGGGGGGAAATGACAGAAAAAAGGTTGGGAACCACTGCTCTAAATCGTGGAAACTCACCGATTTGTCCCCCAACTGTCGAACTGTACAAGGTAGAGTGGCTGTGCTTCCCAGATGAGCTGTGAGGTTTCTCGGAGCCAGTGGGTCGAAGTATGGCCCTGTGTAGAGCCCTGTGATGCTGGCTTCGGGATCGTAGCCGAAGACACCTGGGGATCGAGGGAAGAAATTTAACATTGGCTTCGTATTCAAAAATGTAAATCGCCTCTCTCTCTCTCTCTCTCTCTCTCTCTCTCTCTCTGATTCGGAATCGTAGCCGGAGACACTTGGGGATCGAGAGAAGAAATTTAACATTGGCTTCGTATATGAAATATAAATCGTCTCTCTCTCTCTCTCTCTCTCTCTCTCTCTCTCTCTCTGCTTCGGGATCGTATCCGAAGACACCTGGCGATCGAGAGAAGAAATTTAACATTGGCTTCGTATTCAGAAATGTAAATCGCCTCTCTCTCTCTCTCTCTCTCTCTCTCTCTCTCTCTCTCTCTCATTATCTAAGTACCTTACAGAGCTAAAATCCTTCGCTTTGATAATCTACATTGGAAGATAACATATAACATATAAGTTTTGGAATAATGTGTATCAGAGAGTGTGGCTGATATGATACCAGTAGTGAAACCTATGTTCGAAGACGAGGTGCAGCCTTGTTTCGGTGGAAAGAATGAACACACATATTATAGGGGTGATTATGCAGAGTATAACTTTAATTTAGATTGAAAAGAAAACAGATTACAACAATATAACAGGATTGAAGAGGATATTTATAACTATATAATATAATGCAGATATACGAAAATCTTAGAACACGATTGAAAGGACATGCAATATCCTTAAGACAGGATTAAAGATAGAGAATATAGCCTTATCACAATAACAGGATTTAAAAGACAATAGAACCCTAAGAGAGGATTGAAAAGACAAAATGTAACTTCATAACAGGATGGAAAATACAATAGAACCTTAAAATAGGATTGGAAAGACAATAAAACCTTAAAATAGGATTGAAAGGACAAAATAGAACCTCATAACAGGATTGAAAAGACAATAGAACCTTTAAATAGGATTGAAAGGACAAAATAGAACCTTATAACAGGATTGAAAAAGACAATAGAACTTTATAACACGACAATAGAACTTTATAACACGACAATAGAACTTTATAACACGACAATAGAACCTTAAAGTACGATTGAAAAGACAGAAAAGTACTTAATAAAAAGACTGTAAACACAAAATAGAACCTTATAACAGGATTGAAAAGACAAAAAAAAAACCTTACAACAAGATTTAAAAGACAGAAATTAACCTTATAACAAAATTTAAAATACAGAAATGAACCTTACAACAGGATTGAAAAGAAACATAGAACCTTACAATAAGATTTAAAAGACAGAAAAAGATCCTTACAACAAGATTTAAAAGACAAAAAAGAACCTAACAACAAGATTTAAAAGACAAAATAGAACCTTACAACAAGATTTAAAAGACAGAAAAGAACTTTACAAAAAGATTTAAAAGACAGAAAAGAACCTCACAACAAGATTTAGAAGATAGAAAAGAACCTTACAACAAGATTGAAAAGACAGAAAGGAACTTTGAAACTGGATTGAAAAGACAGAAATGAACCTCATAACAAGATTTAAAAGAAAAAAGAACCTTACAACAAGATTTAAAAGACAGAAAAGAACCTTACAACAAGATTTAAAAGACAGAAAAAGAACCTAACAACAAGATTTAAAAGTCAAAAAGAACCTTACAACAAGATTTAAAAGACAAAATAGAACCTCATAACAAGATTTAGAAGATAAAAAAGAACCTTACAACAAGATTTAAAAGACAAAAAGAACCTTACAACAAGATTTAAAAGACCAAATAGAACCTCATAAAATAATTGAAAAGACAGAATGGAACCTTACAACAAAACTGAAAAGACAAAACAGAACCTAACAAACAAATTAAACAGTCAAATTACAATACTGTCATAACAACACTGAAAAGACAAGGTGCAACCCAAAACACATCTCAACTCACACGAAGAGATAAAGACATTTTCCAGGAATTTCTAGATTAATTTGTCTGGAATTAATTGCAACCAGAGAGAAATTCTATTTTACACTTTTCGATATTACGATGGGAATACTGGTTCCAGGAATTACAGCTTATGGCTTCTGATGCTGATTCCAGTTATCTCTCTCTCTCTCTCTCTCTCTCTCTCTCTCTCTCTCTCTCTCTCTTCTGAAGTAGTGTGGAACTTATTCATTTATTTCCTTTATTTTTTATTTTTGTAGATGATGAAATAATTTATCTTTTTGACTCTCTCTCTCTCTCTCTCTCTCTCTCTCTCTCTCTCTCTCTCTCTCTTCTGAAGTAGTGTGGAACTTATTCATTTATTT
>NW_027169538.1:7500-15000 GCF_036898095.1 Palaemon carinicauda
AATTTTGGAAGGTCAAGGTCATAGGTCAAGGTCACGGTCAAGCGTAGTAGGTTGGCCAGGGCACCAGCCGCCCGTTGAGATACTACCACTAGAGAGGTATTGGATCCTTTGACTGGCCAGACAGTATTGCATTGGACCCCTCTCTCTAGTCACGGCTTATTTTTTCTTTGCCTACACTTACACGGAATAGTCTGGCCTATTCTTTACATATTCTCGTCTTTCCTCTTACATCTGACAACAATGAGATACTTAACACTTCTTCACCAAGGGGTTAATTTACTGCACTGCAATTTGTTCAGTGTACTTTCCTCTTGGTAAGGGTAGAAGAGACTCTTTAGCTATGGTAAGCAGCTCTTCTAGGAGAAGGACACTCCAAAATTAAACCATTGTCCTCTAGTCTTGGGTAGTGCCATAGCCTCTGTACCATGGTCTTCCACTGTCTTGGGTTAGAGTTCTCTTGCTTGAGGGTACACTCGGGCACACTATTCTATCTTATTTTTTTGTTTCTTCCTCTTGTTTTTTTTGAAATGGTGTGTTGGGCAGGCTTAATAGAAGGGCCATGGATGCCTGGTGGTTTATCAAGAGGTTGTCTTTTCCTTTTTCTGATTTTTTCTTCTCAAAACCATCCTTACTGTCCTCCCTTCAGTTGAAGTGGCTATCCTGGAGGGTATTTAGCCTTGCATGGTGTATCGGCTCCTCCATGTTGACCAGTTTTTCCGACTTTTTACTATAGTCTATGGATATCATCAATCACTTTTATTATTATTCTGTACATATTGTTTTTGTTTTAATTCTTGTTAATCTAGTTTTTAAGTATGATGTCTCTTTTTTATTTCTATTAATTCTTATGCTGTCTGGAGACATTGAGCAAAATCCGGGACCAGTACGTCCTAGATTTCGTCAATGTCGTCTTCTGTATTGCAATATTCGTGGTCTTCATGCAAATATCCGAGACCTTACAGTTGCGTCCAGACAGTATGATATTCTTTTGTGCTCAGAAACTTTGGTTTCTAATATGAGGCACTCATCTGAGCTCCTTATAACTGGGTTTAAGAAGCCAATAATGCTGAAACGTGATTCCATTCCTAGGGCCAGGGGAATGGCGGTGTATATTAGGACCGAGTACCCTGCTTCTCATAAGTCCTGCTATCAATGTGGATGTCATGAGATTCAGGTAATAAAAGTTTGTGGCAGGCATAACAACTTTTATTTGTGTTCAATCTACCGTAATCCAGACATGGATGATTCTATCTTTGATTGTCTTCTTACCATTATGGCTAAGATACAAGAAGATGATAGAAAGGCTTCGTTTGTCTTTGTTGGTGATTTTAATGCTCACCATAGGGAGTGGTTGAGTTCTATCTCTCCTACCGATCGCCATGGCTTAAGAGCTTTAGACTTTGCCTCAGAATCAGGCTGTGAGCAAATCATAAATGAAGCTACTCACAGGTCTGGTAATTGCTTGGACCTCGTATACACTGACTCCCCTGGCGTTATAACTAGTAAGGTTGGTTCTCCAGTCGGGACTTCTGATCATGCCTTGATTTCATTATTAGTGAAGACTGAGCAGCCTGTCCCTGATATATCATATTCTTGTAAAATTTATATGAAATCCCAAGCAGACTGGAATGGGATTTTGCATGATCTTTTGTGCTTGAATTGGTCACAATTATATAATAGTGTAGATCCTGTTGTCCCTTTGAATGAGAATCTAGTCAACATAATTGATAGGCGTATCCCTTCTCGTGTGCTAAGGTACCGAATGAAGGACAAACCGTGGTTCAATGATGATTGTAGACGTGCTTATTTGGAGAAGCAGGAGGCCTATCACCTTTGGAAGGGTAACAGATCAGATTTGACCTGGAACAACTAAACTCAGCTTCGAGCTTTTGCTCAGAGAGTTTATGCCTCAACTGAAAAGGAGTACAATTTAATCATAAAAGAAACCCTCTCTGGTACAACTCAGGAACATAAATGGTGGTCTACCCTTAAATCTGCACTCTTTGGTGTAGATGCAACAGTTCCTCCTTTACTTAAACCAGATGGCTCAGTCACTCACTGTCCAAAGGAAAAGGCAACCCTTTTGGCTGATGTTTTTGACAGTAAACAGAGTAATGAAAAACTTGAACTTCCTCATTCCTGTTTTCCTGAGACTAAACTAACTAGTTTAGCTTTTCGATCTCGTGAGATTAAAGCTCTGTTGATGGACCTTGATGCTTATGGAGGTGTAGACCCTAATGGTATTTTTCCTTTGTTTTTTATAAAGACAGCAGATTTCTTAGCTCCAAAGTTATCTGTTATTTTACGCAAGTTAGCAAGAAGAGGAGCTTTTAGCACTTGTTGGAGAATTGGTAATGTTACTCCTCTATGTAAATGTGTTTGTGGTAGCTCAAGTCCCACTGATTACCGCCCAATTTCCATAACTCCCATATTATCTAAAGTTTTTGAACGTCTTCTGGCAAAACGTCTTAATAGGTTTGCTGAAGGTAATCATCTATTCCCTAGTTTGCAATTTGGTTTTCGGAAAGGCCTTGGAGCATGTGATGCCCTTCTTACAATCTCCAATGTAGTACAGAAATCCCTTGATTGTGGTCGGGAAGTTCGTATGATTGGCCTTGATTTTAGTGCTGCCTTTGACCGTGTTAATCATGAGGCCCTTGTTTTCAAACTGAAACAGTTGGGAGTGGGTGGGTCGTTTCTTAGCATTATTATTGATTTTTTAAGTAGAAGATCTCAAAGAGTTGTTGTTGATGGGCACCATAGTGAGTATAGGAATGTGATATCCGGTGTTCCACAGGGTAGTGTTCTTGGCCCATTACTTTTCATACTATATACACATGACATGTGGTTTGGCCTAGAAAATAAGCTTGTTGCATATGCAGATGATGCTACTCTCTTTGCATCAATTCCATCCCCTGAATGTAGATCTGGGGTTGGTGAATCCCTTAATAGAGATTTAGCTAAAATTAGTGCATGGTGCAAATTATGGGGTATGAAGTTGAATCCTAACAAAACTCAAAGTATGATTGTAAGTAGGTCAAGGACGGTGGCTCCTCAACATCCGGATCTCTGTATTGATAATGTTTCTTTAAATTTGTATGACTCTTTCAAAATTTTAGGCGTGATTCTTGACAGCAAATTTACTTTTGAGAAACATATAAGGTCTGTGTCTTCTTCAATTGCACAAAAAATTGGCTTATTGAGAAAGTCTTTTAAGATATTCGGTGATCAATCTATTCTGAAGAAGTGTTTTAATTCTTTTATTCTACCTTGTTTTGAGTATTGTTCTCCTGTCTGGTCTTCAGCTGCTGATTCTCATCTTAATTTGTTGGACAGAAACTTACGGTCTATTAAATTTCTTATTCCTGATCTAGATATTAATCTCTGGCACCGTCGATCAATTAGTTCATTATGCATGTTGCATAAGATTTTTCATAACTCTGACCATCCTTTACATTCAGATCTCCCTGGACAATTCTATCCTGTTCGTAATACTAGGCAGGCAGTTAATTCTAATAGCCAGGCCTTCTCCATCATAAGATTCAATACTACGCAGTACTCTAGAAGTTTTATTCCAGCTGTTACCAAGTTGTGGAATGATCTTCCTAATCGGGTTGTTGAATCAGTAGAACTTCAAAAGTTCAAAGTTGGAGCAAATGCTTTTTTGTTGACCAGACGGACATGAGTCTTTTTATAGTTTATATATGACATTTTTGTTGTTGACGTTGTTAATAGTTTATATATGATATATCTCTTTTGACATTACTTTTTTTTAGAATGATTTATTGTTAATTTTGTTCTCTTCAGTTATTTATTTCCTTATTTCCTTTCCTCACTGGGCTATTTTTCCCTATTGGAGCCCCTGGGCTTATAGCATCTTGCTTTTCCAATTAGGGTTGTAGCTTGGATAGTAATAATAATAATAATAATAATAATAATGTCCAATTGACGTAATCGGCCATAAGTTTGGACATCGTTGTCACAGAGACTTCAAACTTGGTTCATATTTGAGTATGAATATGATCAGGTTATGATTAAATTTTGGAAGGTCAAGGTCATAGGTCAAGGTCACGGTCAAGCATAATGTCCAATTGACGTAATCAGCCACAAGTTTGGACATCGTTCTCACATAGACTTCAAACTTGGTTCATATTTGAGTGTATAAAAATCCACTCCAATTAATACATTATAAGGTCAAAGGTCAAGGTCGAGCAAAATGTCGAGAAATAAGTTGCCGCGGCGGAGGTCTGCGCTCTACTGAGTGCCCCTCTTGTTTAAAGGTTTTCTGATTTAGTTTTTTAGTTGTATTATTTATGATTTCGGGGGGGGGGGTGTCCAATTTAGACCTAGGCTGGTTTAAGGGGGGGGGGGGCGGGGGTTTGATTTTAGGATTAGATTTGAATTCAATTGGACTAATGATTTAGAAACAAAAAGGTTGAATTCTAAGTTTGTCTCATGATTTTACCTTTTTGATTTACAATTGATAATAATAATGATGATAATAATGATAATAATGATGATGATGATGATGATATTTGTAATAATAATAATAATAATAATAATAATAATAATAATAATAATGATAATATAATTTCCACTATTTGTATATATCAATATAAATCAAACACCTTTAATTACCAATTGATAAAAATAATTAAACCAGGTCCCTGTCGCTATTTATTCAAAAGAACGTCACATAGGAACTCGAATTGAAGCTAAGCATTCCAATAATGCTTACACGCTTGTAATTAAAGACAAGGGAGATATATATAGATATATAGGTTCACCTTCATAATTAACTTTTTTTTTTTTTTTTTTTTTTTTTTTTTTTTTTTTTAGTATTAATTTTTTGTTTTTGGGACTGATTTTATATGATGAATTGGTAATACGTGAATATATGAATCAATGTATTTCGACAAAATTCATGTATTATTATTATTATTATTATTATTATTATTATTATTATTATTATTATTATTATTATTATTATTACTATTATCATTATTATTATTATCATTATTATTATTATTATTATTATTATTATTATAACCTTCGCCAACTTCGTTGCGAAGGTTATATTTTGCTTGGCATGTATTCATTTATAAGTCTGTTTGTGTGTTTATGATTCGCATAACTCGAAAACTATTTGACCGAATCTCATAAAATTTGATGGGATAATTGTTCATGATCCAATGACAATTTGATTAGATTTGGAGGAGTGTTTGGGTCAATAGTCGTGGCCAAAGCCACGAAAATATAAAAGAAAAGTATTTTTGCTATAGCATAGTTAATTCTTAATTGATTAGTATGAAAATAGTGCCAAGTACATAATTCAATTACCAATCTTGTGATATACAATGTGATATAGGCGAGGGCATGCGCTCTACCGAATCACCATTATTATTATTATTATTATTATTATTATTATTATTATTATTATTATTATTATTATTATTATTATCATCATTATTATTATTATTGTTATTATTATTATTATTATTATCATCATCATCATCATCATCATCATGATTATTATTATTATTATTATTATTATTGTTAATATTAATATTATCAAAATTATTATTATTATTATTAATACTATTATTATTATTATTATTATTATTATTATTATTATTATCATTATTATTAATTATTACTAATATTATCATTATTATTATTATTATTATTATTATTATTATTATTAATTATTACTATCATCATCATCCTCATCATCATTATTATTATTATTATTATTATTATTATTATTATTAATTATTACTAATATCATCATCATCATCATCATCATCATCATTATTATTATTATTATTATTATTATTATTATTATTATTACCTCTGCCATCGAAGTTGGAAGGAGGTTACGTTTTCACCCCTTTGTGTGTGTGCGTTTGTTTGTGAACAGATTCCTGGCCACAATTTTAATCGTAGTATAATGAAACTTGCAGGGATTAACTGTTATGTAAAAGCTGGAAAGCGTTAAATTTTGGAAGGTTAAGGTCAAAGGTCAAGGTCACGGTCAAGCAAAATGTCCAATTGTTGTGATCACTGATAAGTTTGGACATCGTTGTCACAGAGACTTCAAACTTGGTTCATTTTTGAGTGTGTGAAAATCCACGCCAATTAAGACATGTTAAGGTCAAGGGTCAAGGTCAAGGTCAAGGTCGAGAAATAGGCGGTTGCGGTGGAGTGCCCCTCTAATGATTATTATTATTATTATTATTATTATTATTATTATTATTATTATTATTATTATTATTATTATTAAATACTAAGCTACAAATCTAGTTGGAAAAGCAGAATGCTATAAGCTAAGGGGCCCCAACAGGGAAAATAGCCCAGTGAGGAAAGGAATTGAAAAATAAAATATTTTAAGTATAGTAACAACGTAATAAATATTTCCTATAAAAACTATAAACACTTTAACAAAACAAGAGGAAGAGAAACTAGATAGAAGTGTGCCCGAGTGTACCCCGAAGCAAGAGAACTCTAACCAAAGACAGTGGAAGACCATGGTACAGAGGTTATGGCACTACCCAAGACTAGAGAACAAGGGTTTGATTTTGGAGTGTCCTTCTCCTAGAAGAGCTGCTTACCATAGCTGAAGAGTCTCTTCTACCCTTACCAAGAGGAAGGTAGCCACTGAACAATTACAGTGCAGTAGTTAACTTTACATTTCCCACAGTTGAAAGGCATTGGCCATTTTCTGGACCATTCTCCTAGCTTCATAAGATCCACTCTAAAGGCTTCTACGTCTTCTGAGTTCGAAGTATTTTTGCCTAGTTTAGTATCGTCAGCAAATTTGGCTATTCTATTAGTCAATCGTAAATCTATGTCGTTAATGTAGATCAGAAATAGCAATGGGCCAAGGACGATCCTTGAGGTACTCCGCTTGTAACAGATGCCCTCTCTGAAGCTTCTCCATTACAACTATAGTCAATTTCTGATCGCTGATTGGTTGGACAAGATAATTCTAACCAATCAGCGATCAGGAAACTTTTCCGAGCTAAAAGGGCACCGCTGCGAGTCGGTGCAAATCTGCCTCGCTAAAAGAAATGGACTTTATGTTTTCTGTTTGTTTGCCAATCTTCGATCCATTCAGCTGGCTCGTCAGTGATGCCTAGGGCTCTAATTTTGACCATTAATGTTTTATGAAGAACTTTGTCAAAAGCATTTTGAAAGTCTTTATGAAGAACTCTGTCAAAAGCCTTTTGAAAGTCTAGGTATATGATATCTATTGCCATGTTGGCTGTCTATCAGAAAATTGTTTTTCTCTATATGTTCTATTATTGAATCTACTATAATAGAGAGAGAGAGAGAGAGAGAGAGAGAGAGAGAGAGAGAGAGAGAGAGAGAGAGAGAGAGAGAGAGAGAGAGAGAGAAGTATGAAAGAATAATGTAAGACTAAGAGAATGGCTACGGGGTAAAGTATTTACTTAAGGAGAGAGAGAGAGAGAGAGAGAGAGAGAGAGAGAGAGAGAGAGA
>NW_027169538.1:20000-30000 GCF_036898095.1 Palaemon carinicauda
AAAATACCTATCTTACAGATCTCTTCTTACCTCATTCTATCTACCATTCCTCACCCATCACAAACTCTCTCTCTCTCTCTCTCTCTCTCTCTCTCTCTCTCTCTCTCTCTCTCTCTCTCTCTCTCATCCTGGGTCCCTTGTGGCCTTGTGTGCCCTAAATTCTGGGGTCTGTTAGCCCAGCACTATTTCTAGAGCTCATGTATTATTCAAGACCTCTGTCTACCCTGGATGCCTCGGCCGTAAAGACCTGTACTCTTTGGTGGATAATGCTCTTTATAGGGTGGGGTAAGAATATATATATATATATATATATATATATATATATATATATATATATATATTATATATATATATATATATATATATATATATATATATATATATATATATATGCGTAAAAATCACAGGAAAACGTGATGCTCAGATGCAGAAGAACCACAGGGAAAATGAAAATACGAAATATACGATTAAGTCCTGAAGAAGTATCACGAAACTAGTCAGGACTTAATCGTTTATTTCGTAGTTTCATTTTCCCTGTGGTTCTTCTGCGTATATATATATATATATATATATATATATATATCTATATATATATATATATATATATATATATATATATATTATATATATATATATCATCAGCATCTTCATCATCATCATCATCTCCTACGCCTATTGACGCAAAGGGCCTCGGTTAGATTTCGCCAGTCGTCTCTACCTTGAGCTTTTTAACTCGATACTTCTCCATTCATCATCTCCTACTTCGCGCTTCATAGCCTTGGGGAAACGCTTACTGTCTATCTTAAGTCTGTATATTCATTAACAATCTCTAGAGGTTCGTCCATAACTCTTATTTGCTCTCTCTTTGCATTATCCAAGTTTTACTCATATTCCATTTCAGTTTTCTCTATTCAATTTTTCAATCATACTTTGTAACTAGTTTATGTTGTAAGTCTTTAGTATTGCTCCAAGTTTCTGATATATAAGTTAATACAGGTTGGACCATCTGATTAAATACTCTTCTTTTTAGAAAAAGTGGCATTTTACTTTTCATAATCTCAGTTTTGTTCACCAAAAACTATCTATTCCAGGCTTATCCTTCTATTTATGGTCTCGTATCCTGGAGAAACACTTACTGTCTTTCCTAAGTCTGTATATTCATTAACAATCTCAAGAGGTTCGTCCATAACTTATTTGTTGTCTCTGTATGTTCATTGAATATTATCCAAGTTTTACTCATATTCATTTTCAGGCCTACATATCACCTTTCTGATGCATAAGTTGATACTGGTAGGACCATGTGTGTATGCAGTTTCTGCATGATCATTGAACACTATTCAAGCTTTACTCATATCCATTTTCAGTCCTACATATCTGTTTTCCCTATACAAATATTCCATAATTTTTATGTAAGTAGCATATGTTCTAAGGGTTTACCAGGGCTCTTAGTTACTGATGAATAAGTTGGTAATTTTAAGACCAGCTTAGTATGTATGTAGTCTCTGCATGTTCATTGAACATTATTTAAGCTTTACTCATATTCATTTTCTGTCTACATATCTCTTTTCCCTATACAAATCTTCCATCATTTTTATGTAACTATCCTATGCGCTAAGGATTTAGGTATTGATGCATAATTTAATACTTTTAAGACCATCTTAGTATGTGAGTATGTAGTTTCTGTATTTTCATTGAACATTATCTAAGTTTTACTCATATTCATTTTCAGTCCTACATATCTGTTTTCCCTGTACAAATCATCCATCATTTTTATGTAACTAGCTTATGTTCTAAGGGTTTACCAAGGCTCTTAGTTACTGATTAATAAGTTGGTAATTTTAAGACCAGCTTAGTATGTATGTAGTCTCTGCATGTTCATTGAACATTATTTAAGCTTTACTCATATTCATTTTCTGTCTACATATCTCTTTTCCCTATACAAATCTTCCATCATTTTTATGTAACTATCCTATGCTCTAAGGATTTAGGTATTGATGCATAATTTAATACTTTTAAGACCATCTTAGTATGTGAGTATGTAGTTTCTGTATTTTCATTGAACATTATCTAAGTTTTACTCATATTCATTTTCAGTCCTACATATCTCTTTTCCCTATAAGAATCTTCCATCATTTTTGTGTAAGGATTTAGTCATTAATGCATAATCTAATACATTTAGGCCCATCGTAGTGAGTATATGACTCTGCTCTTCACTGAATCCTGTCAGATGCAAGATTGACATCTGCAGCCTCCAGTTCATCTCAGTTCATCTCAGTTCATCCCTCTTTAAAGTGGAGTCAAAATAGTCATATGACCTTTCGTCAGCGAAGTGTTTTTTTCCCGGACGAGTGGATCGAAGCGTACAAATTTTGGAATTAGAATGGTGTGTGAATGATGATAGTGAAGTGATAGTGAAGTGATAGTGATAGTGAGTTGTTGTTCAATTTTATCTCGTGGGTTAATGTACAGATTATACATTTGGTGAATAGTATTAATTGAGGTTACATACTCACATTCATGTGTATAAATATGAATATATATATATATATATATATATATATATATATATATATATATATATATATATATAGAAATACAAACACGTAAATGTATGAACTATACATACATATGTTATTATTATTATTATTAGTATTAGTATTATTATTACTACTACTACTACTATTATTATTATTATTGTTATTATTATTATTATTATTATTATTATTATTATTACTTGCTAAGATACAACCCTAGTTGGAAAAGCAGGGTGCTATAAGCCCAAGGGCCCCAACAGGGAAAAATAGCACAATGAGGAAAGGAAATAATGAAATAAATAAACTGCAAAAAAAGTAATGAACAATTAAAGTATTTTAAGAAATGTGTATGTATATATATACTGTATATATATATATATATATATATATATATATATATATATATATATATATATATATATATATATATATCATATTATATATATATCAATTTATATATATTTAATCGAATATAAAAATCAACATGTTCACAGTAATTACCCAGCCCAAGATTTGAATCTATCTGACCTAATACGTGGTTGACATTATATTAATCAACATAAATAAATATGCAATTAATATATAGATTAATTAAGCTTTTGATACATTTTGTGCTTGGCGTATTTCATTTTAACTGTCTCAAACGTAATGAGAGAGAGAGAGAGAGAGAGATTATGTAACTTTGTATTAAAATAACTTATACAGTCATTGCTGTATCCGAAACAGGAAAATATTTGTCTATCCAACCCGTACGAAACGCGTTAAATGCATAGTTCTCTTAAGACCTTTCTTATACTTAACAAAAAAAGGTAAAATTAAAAAAGGGTAAAATTACCACCTTTGAGGACTCCGCTCTGGGGAATAATGACAAAACTTTAAATCCAATTAACTTTGAACCCCCACCCCCACCCCCCTACTAAAATAGGATCCTGGTCTCCCGTTGGAGTCTTCTGACACCCCTTGGAGTCTCCTGACACCCCTTGGAGTCCTCGGGGGGGGGGGGGGGGGCTGATTGTACAACTCAAGCGATGGATTCGATGTTGAAAGATCTTTATTCGGAGCAAAATATTTTGCCGGATTCTGTTGATTCAAAGAGGATGTTTATTTGGTGAAAGATTTTCTCCTGGGAAGATTCTCTGAGACATTCTCTCTAGGGAAGATTCTCTTTGGGGAAAATTCTTTCTCTGGGGAAGATTATCTTTGGGGAATATTGTCTGAGAAAGACTCTTTGGGGAATATTGTCTGAGAAAGACTCTTTGGGGAAGATTCTTTTTGGGGAAAATTCTCTCTGGGGAAGATTCTCTGAAAGATTCTCTCTAGGGAAGATTCTCTTTGAGGAAGATTCTTTCTGGAGAAGATTATCTCTGGGGAAGATTCTTTTTGGGGAAGATTCTTTCTGGGGAAGATTCTTTCTGGGGCAGATTCTTTTTTGGGGAAAATTCTCTCTTTGGAAGATTCTCTCTAGGGAAGATTATTTTTGGGGAAAATTCTCTCTTTGGAAGATTCTCTGAAATATTCTCTCTAGGGAAGATTCGAGATTCTCTTTAGGAAAGATTCTTTTGGGGAAGATTCTCTCTATGGAAGATTTTTTCTGAGAAAGATTCTCTAAAAAAGATTCTCTTTAGGAAAGATTTTCTAAAAAAGATTCTCTTTTAGAAAATATTTTCTCTCGAAAAGATTCTATCTTTGAAAGAATCTCTGTGGAAAAGATTCTCAATAGTTTTTGAGTCATGAAATGAAGACATTTGATTGAAATAAGTGAAATTAAGAAGAATATTTTTTATTTATTTACTCAAGATTAAGACTAATTCTAATAATCTTTTTAAGCAATAACAATAAATATTCAAATCCTTATAGAAAAGATTCTTATTGGCTTACAAAAAATAAATATTTATTGTTCCAAAATTTATGGCAATGATATTATTTGGCAAAAGCACAATGTTTTTCTGGTTATTTGATAGGAGACTTTTGCCTATATATTGGAATATGTGGGATTGTCGGAGCCTTTAGGTCTATCTGCTGAGTCATGAGCAGCCATTGCCTGGGCCTCTCTAGTCCTAGCCTGGGTGGAGATGGGTCTTTGGTGATGATCATATATGGTCAGTCTCTAGGGCATTGTCTCTGTCCCTTTAGTTTGCCATTCATGAGCCGCCTTTAAAGTTTTAAATGAACCCTGAGGATAGCCACAAGTTAGTGGACGAAACAGGCCTTGGACTTGTAAATAGTATGAAGCAACATAAAAGTTATATTGCTTTTTCCATCAGAGGTTTAGTCTTTAATATAAAATGATAAAATCCACAATCCAAAGTATATTAACCCTTTTACCCCCAAAGGACGTACTGGTACGTTTCACAAAACTCATCCCTTTACCCCCACGGACGTACCGGTACGTCCTTGCAAAAAAAACTGCTTTTTGCATTTGTTTAGCATATTTTTGATAATTTTTTTGAGAATCTTCAGGCATTTTCCAAGAGAATGAGACCAACCTGACCTCTCTATGACGAAAATTAAGGCTGTTAGAGAAATTAAAAAAAAAAAATATACTGCAAAATGTGCTTGATAAAAAACTAACCTCTGGGGGTTAAGGGTTGGAAAGTTCCAAATAGCCTGGGGGTAATATATATATATATATATATATATATATATATATATATATATATATATATATATATATATATATATATATATGACCTCAACACTTGCCATAGATATTAAATAACTTCAGGCATTGTCCAAGAGAATGAGACCAACCTGACATCTCTATGACGAAAATTAAGGCTGTTAGAGAAATTAAAAAAAAATATACTGCAAAATGTGCTTGATAAAAAAAAAATAACCCCTGGGGGATAAGGGTTGGAAAGTTCCAAATAGCCTGGGGGTAATATATATATATATGACCTCAACACTTGCCATAGATATTAAATAATATATCAATTGTAGGCGTTGAGTTCAACAACCTCTTTGAAGGCTGGCATTTTATTGAGTAAATTGGACAAACATATTCTAAATGTCATAAATACCTATTGCTTTGTGACGGCTTAATTGGGTTAATCAAAGCAGTGTTTAGTCATAGGGATTCCTGATTCTCCTGTCGCAGGAGGGAGCTATTGTTTTGAATAGACGAGGAAATACATATCAGAATGTATTCGATGTATTAATTACATGTAAACTTTTCTGAAATTTAAAACTGGCTCTGAAATTTCAGAGGGCTGACATAAATCACCTTGAATAGATAATGAAATACATATCAGAATGTATTCGATGTATTAATTACATTCATACATTTCTGAAATGTATTCAATGTATTAATTACATGTATTTTCTGAAATTTGAAACTTGCTCTGAAATTTCAGAGGGCTGACATAAATCACCTTGAATAGATAATGAAATACATATCAGAATGTATTCACTGTATTAATTACATGTATTTTCTGAAATTTGAAACTTGCTCTGAAATCTCAGAGGGTTGAAATAAATCTACTGAAGGAAATGGTTTGATTATTGGGCCTCTCTCTGGTTACGGCTAATTTTTTTCCTTTGCCTATACATACACCGAATAACCTAGCCTATTCTTTTCACATTCTCCTGTCCTTATACACCTGACAACACTGAGATTACCAAACAATTCTTCTTCACCCAAGAGGTTAACTGCTGCACTGTAATTGTTCAGTTGCTACTTTCCTCTTGGTAAGGGTAGAAGAGACTCTTTAGCTATGGTAAGCAGCTCTTCTAGGAGAAGGACACTCCGAAATCAAACGATTGTTCTCTAGTCTTGGGTAGTGCCATAGCCTCTTTTACCATGGTCGTTCACTGTCTTGGGGGTAGAGTTCTCTTGCTTGAAGGTACACTCAGGCAAGCTATTCTATCTGTTTTCTTGTTTCCTTTCCTCACTGGGCTAATAATTATAATAATGATAATAATAATAATAATAATAATAATGATATCTTCCTTATTTCCTTTCCTCACTGGGCTATTTTTTTCTTGTTGTAGCCATTGGGATTATAGAATCCGGCTTTTCCATCTAGGGTTATAGCTTAGTTAATAATAATAATAATAATAATGATAATAATAATAATAATACCTTCCTTATTTCCTTTCCTCACTGGGCTATTTTTTCTTGTTATAGCCATTGGGCTTATACCATTCTGCTTTTCCAACTAGGGTTATAGCTTAGCAAATAATAATAATGATAATAATATCTTCCTTATTTCCTTTCCTCACTGGGCTTTTTTTTCTTGTTGTAGCCATTGGGCTTATACCATTCTGCTTTTCCAACTAGGGTTATAGCTTAGTTAATACTACTACTACTACTACTACTACTACTACTACTATTACTACTACTACTACTAATAATAATAATAACAATAATGATAATAATAATAATAATAATAATAATAATAATCTAGTTAAATATAAACTAATATTTACAAATTTGCCAATGACGCAAATCAGTACCTCGACAACTCGAAATAAAGAAACTCGAACAATACACGAAACATCACCTTTTGAAGCTCACACCTGTTTACGACAACAAATGACTCATCATAATATCCTAAGTCTCTCATTTGACTGAACAACCCGCAAACGTTTGAGAGAGAAAAAAAGTCCTACAGTGAAAGCCTCTGACAAACGTTTTCTTTCGCATGATTTCTTGGAATTTTCAATCTCTGGCTGATGACAAATGTCAAATGTCACCTTTGATTGAAGCCTTCGTGAATTCTGCGTCGAAAGCAATGCCCGAAAAACAAAAGGACAGGATGTTGTGCTAATTCAGGTTCGAAGCGTGGATCGGTCGAGTGCATTTAGTTAGCTTCATTGATAACTGATAATTCCTGTGAGATCATCCCCCAGGCGTCAGGAGTATCCAATGGATTTAGCAGATTTGAGAAGGAATCCCTCAGTGAGTTGTGAGTTAAATGGCAGGACAGGATTAGAAACTAAACTATAAGAGAGATTACTCGAATGCCATATGTGGATGAGATCATGGTGAGGGGTAGATGGAGATGGTTTGGGTATGGTCTATCTCGTTTCTCTTCCTCTGCTTTTGTTAAAGTTTTCATAGTTTATATAGGAAATATTTATTTAAATGCCATTGTTCTTAAAATATATTATTTTTACTTGTTTCCTTTCCTCACTGGGCTATTTTCCCTGTTGGGGCCCCAGGGCTTATAGCATCTTGCTTTTCCAACTAGGTTTGTAGCTTAGCAAATAATAATAATAATAATAATAATAATAATAATAATAATAATAAACGTTTAACTGAGCTCCATAAGGCACTAGAAGTGTTGGAAGGGCCAGGCCTACATGGCTGAAGACTGTGAAGCGTGAAATATGAAGTGATGAATGGAGAGGTATTGCTTTAAAAAGCTCAAGATAAAGACTACTGGCGAAATCTAACTGAGGCTCTTTGCGTCAATAGGCGTAGGAGGAGATGATGATTAAGTAATATATTTATAGGAAGAGTAATATTATGCTCTTAAATAGCTTAAGGTAATTGTGATATTATGTCTACATGAGTGCTCATGAAAAGGACAGTAACGCTACCTTACGTAACTCAAGCCACCCTTCCCAAATGAAAGAAACAATACTGGATTTATAGCTACTGAAAAGACGCTAGATATGATAGGCCTATAGCTATTTGAAGGTCAGTCAAATAATCTTTTTAAACTAGGAAAGACTAGGGACAATTGATAAGGTCATGTTATGAATCTGTAGTACACAGTGTCTGACCTTATTTGACCCCAGATATTAAGAAAACAAGGAAGAATGGAAGGCTGTGGAAAGGTCAAATGGTAGTACCCAGTGTCTGACCTTATTTGGCCCCAGATATTAAGAAAACAAGGAAGAATGGAAGGCTGTGGAAAGGTCAAATGGTAGTACCCAGTGTCTGACCTTATTTGACCCCAGATATTAAGAAAACAAGGAAGAATGGAAGGCTGTGGAAAGGTCAAATGGTAGTACCCAGTGTCTGACCTTATTTGGCCCCAGATATTAAGAAAACAAGGAAGAATGGAAGGCTGTGGAAAGGTCAAATGGTAGTACCCAGTGTCTGACCTTATTTGGCCCCAGATATTAAGAAAACAAGGAAGAATGGAAGGCCGTGGAAAGGTCAAATGGTAGTACCCAGTGTCTGACCTTATTTGGCCCCAGATATTAAGAAAACAAGGAAGAATGGAAGGCCGTGGAAAGGTCAAATGGTAGTACCCAGTGTCTGACCTTATTTGACCCCAGATATTAAGAAAACAAGGAAGAATGGAAGGCCGTGGAAAGGTTAAATGGTAGTACCCAGTGTCTGACCTTATTTGGCCCCAGATATTAAGGAAAGAAGAACCTAACGTCTCTGGTAAGGTCAAATGGCAGTACCCAGTGTCTGACCTTATTTGACCCCCAGATATTAAGGAAAGAAGAACCTAACGTCTCTGGAAAGGTCGAATGGTAGTACCCGGTGTCTGACCTTATTTGGCCCCAGATATTAAGGAAAGAATAAATTAACGTCTCCGGAAAGGTCGAATGGTAGTACCCAGTGTCTGACCTTATTTGACCCCAGATTTTAAGGAAAGAAGAAATTAACGTCTCCGGAAAGGTCAAATGGTAGTACCCAGTGTCTGACCTTATTTGGCCCCAGATATTAAGGAAAGAAGAACTTAACGTCTCCGGAAAGGTCGAATGGTAGTACCCAGTGTATTTGGCCCCAGATATCAAGGAGAGAAGAAATTAACGTCTCCGGGAAGGTCGAATGGTAGTACCCAGTCTCTGACCTTATTTGGCCACAGATATCAAGGAGAGAAGAAATTAACGTCTCCGGGAAGGTCGAATGGTAGTACCCAGTGTCTGACCTTATTTGGCCCCAGATATCAAGGAGAGAAGAAATTAACGTCTCCGGGAAGGTCGAATGGTAGTACCCAGTGTCTGACCTTATTTGGCCCCAGATATCAAGGAAAGAAGAAATTAACGTCTGCGGAAAGGTCGAATGGTAGTCCCCAGTGTCTGACCTTATTTGACCCCAGATATTAAGGAAAGAAGAAATTAACGTCTCCGGAAAGGTCGGATGGTAGTACCCAGTATCTGACCTTATTTGACCCCAGATATTAAGGAAAGAAGAAATTAACGTCTCCGTAAAGGTCAAAGGATGACCTATTGACCTAATCAGATGTAGAATTAAAAAAAAAAAAACTGTTTCTTCATTCTATTTATAATACCAAGAGCTGTTTCATCCACTAACTTGTGGCTCACCTCAGGGCACATGTTAAACAGGAACATCATATGTTATAATACTTATTGACTGACCTTTGACCTTTTATGACATGACCTTTTGTGTGTGAAAGGAGAATCAAGTGACCTTATAGGCAAAAAAAAAAAAAACATTTTAACAGCAAATGAATGTTTAACCAAACTGTTTAAAATAAATTATAAACATTTTGACAATAAATGAATTAACAAAAACGTTTTCACAAAAATAAATGATA
>NW_027169538.1:35000-36968 GCF_036898095.1 Palaemon carinicauda
ACCATGTCCAAACTTATGGCTGATTACGGAAATTGGAGTTTTGACTTGACCCTGACCTTGACCTTTGACCTTAGTCTTTCAAAATTTAATCCTTTCCAGCTTTTTACATAAGAGTTAATCAAGTGTCTGTGTCAACCATGTCCAAACTTATGGCTGATTACGGAAATTGAAGTTTTTGCTTGACCGTGACCTTGACCTTTGACCTTAGTCTTTCAAAATTTAATCCTTTCCAGCTTTTTACATAAGAGTTAATCAAGTGTCTGTGTCAACCATGTCCAAACTTATGGCTGATTACGGAAATTGGAGTTTTGACTTGACCCTGACCTTGACCTTTGACCTTAGTCTTTCAAAATTTAATCAATTCCAGCTTTTTACATAAGAGTTAATCAAGTGTCTGTGTCAACCATGTCCAAACTTATGGCTGATTACGGAAATTGGAGTTTTGACTTGACCCTGACCTTGACCTTTGACCTTAGTCTTTCAAAATTTAATCCTTTCCAGCTTTTTACATAAGAGTTAATCAAGTGTCTGTGTCAACCACGTCCAAACTTATGGCTGATTACGGAAATTGGAGTTTTGACTTGACCCTGACCTTGACCTTTGACCTTAGTCTTTCAAAATTTAATCCTTTCCAGCTTTTTACATAAGAGTTAATCAAGTGTCTGTGTCAACCATGTCCAAACTTATGGCTGATTACGGAAATTGGAGTTTTGACTTGACCCTGACCTTGACCTTTGACCTTAGTCTTTCAAAATTTAATAATTTCCAGCTTTTTACATAAGAGTTAATCAAGTCTCTGTGTCAACCATGTCCAAACTTATGGCTGATTACGGAAATTGAAGTTTTTGCTTGACCGTGACCTTGACCTTTGACCTTAGTCTTTCAAAATTTAATCAATTCCAGCTTTTTACATAAGAGTTAATCAAGTCTCTGTGTCAACCATGTCCAAACTTATGGCTGATTACGGAAATTGGAGTTTTGACTTGACCCTGACCTTGACCTTTGACCTTAGTCTTTCAAAATTTAATCAATTCCAGCTTTTTACATAAGAGTTAATCAAGAGTCTGTGTCAACCACGTCCAAACTTATGGCTGTTTACGGAAATTGGAGATTTGCTTGACCCTGACCTTGACCTTTGACCTTAGTCTTTCAAAATTTAATAATTTCCAGCTTTTTCATTAAGAGTTAATCCCTGCAAAGTTTCATTGCGATTAAAATCGTGGCCAAGAAGCTGTTCACAAACAAACATACAAACACACAAAAAAGGAGGTAGTTATGAATAGCTGTCTTTATAATAGATTAATTTTGCCTTATATCAGCACTAGGTCTTGATTCTGGAATAGCCTTTGAAATTTAATAATTATGATATCAGTCATTTATTTTAATTGCGTTTAACTTCTGGTATGACATTTAAATGGTTGTACGTTCTACACTGGCCAATTAAATGGTTGTAACTTCTAATTTGGCCTCCAAATGGGTGTAACTTATACTATGAACATTTAAACCGGCTGTAACTTCTACTTGGTCCATTTAAAGGTGTGTAACTTTTACTTGGTTCACTTAAAGGGGTGGTACTTATACTTGGTCCATTTCAAGAGGGTGTAACTTCTACTTAGGCCATTTAAAGGAGTGTAACATTTACTTGGTCCATTTAAAGGGGTGTAACTTCCACTTGGTCCATTTAAAGAGGGTGCAACTTCTACTTGGTCCATTTAAAGGGGTGTAACATTTACTTGGTCCATTTAAAGGGGTGTAACTTCCACTTGGTCCATTTAAAGGGGTGTAACATTTACTTGGTCCATTTAAAGGGGTGTAACTTCCACTTGGTCCATTTAAAGGGGTGTAACTTCTACTTGAGTAGTTTGAATGAGTTTAACTTTTACCTGGGTCATTTAAATGGGTGTAACTTATAGTTTGCCCATTTAAGTGACCAATCTGCATTAGGTATTTAAACATGCAAAATCGTTT
>NW_027169539.1:22500-30000 GCF_036898095.1 Palaemon carinicauda
AGGTATGCCCTCGATGGGTGGTAAAGGGGGCCCTCTTCGTACAGATGGCTAGGAGGGTCCGAAGGGCTGGTTCAGGGATGTTCAGAGATGGTGTAGAAAGAGGCTAACAAAACCATCGAGGTCGTGAATGCAGCAACCAATGCCATGCACCTACCAGTTATTTCAGGGGATTTCTGGCCGGGCTACCTTTATGGCAATGTGAAAACCCACAAGCAGGGCAACCCCCTACGCCCCATTATAAGTCAATGCCCTACTCCGACTTACCAGCTTGCCAAACGACTGAATACCATCCTGACGCCCTACATTCCAAATCGTTACTGTGTAGCTTCATCCACTGAATTCCTGGATAAAATTAAGGACTCTACGTGTGATGGAGTTATTGCATCGATGGATGTAGAGTCTTTATTCACAAACGTGCCTGTGGACGAAACCATAGACCTTATCGCTGATAGGGTCTATAGGGACGACTCTACACCATCTCTGAACATCCCTGAACCAGCCCTTCGGACCCTCCTAGCCATCTGTACGAAGAGGGCCCCCTTTACCACCCATCGAGGGCATACCTACTTACAGAAGGATGGCGTAGCGATGGGCTCACCCCTGGGAGTCCTATTCGCGAATTTTTACATGGGAATTGTAGAAGAGAGAGTGTTCTCCCGTGTAGAATGCCCCTTTCTGTACTTTAGGTACATAGACGATACCTTTGTGAAAGCGAGATCAAGTGATGAAATCGAGACTTTGAGGAAGATGTTTGAGGACCATAGTGTACTCCGTTTCACCCTCGAACACAGCCAAGATAATCGCCTCCCGTTCCTGGATGTCCTAGTCACCTCGACGGAGAATGGATTTCGGACCACAGTGTATACTAAACCCACAAACCTAGGCATGTGCTTGAATGGAGACAGTGAGTGCCCCACCCGATATAAGAGTTCTACCATCAAGGCTTACGTCAGGAGGGCCCTGTCGCACTGTTCCACTTGGTGCGACACACACAAGGAACTGGACCGAATATCCCAAGTACTTGTCAACAATGGATTCTCTAATAAGCACGTCCAAAAGGAAGTCAGGAAAGCAGTAGACAAGTGGTACGAACCCGACCCCGCCGAGAGAATCGACAGTAGCAATAACATCAAGCTATTTTACAAAGGACATATGCATCCGAATTACCTGCAAGACGAGAAGGCAATGAAAGAAATCATCAAGAATAATGTATCCCCTACTGAAAACACCCAGAAATTGGACTTCATCATATATTACCAAACGGCCAAGACGAAAAGCCTTATTATGAGGAATAACCCAGCGCCCCCAGAGCAGGATTTCTTAAAGAAGGCGAATGTTGTCTATGCATATCAATGCCCTATCCGTGGTTGTCCCGGAAATTATATTGGCATGACAACTATGCGTCTTTCCAAGAGAATTTCTTGCCACGTACAGCAAGGGGCTATAAAGAATCATGCCCTACAAAGACATAACACCCCTATTTGTCGAGCTGATATTATCAGTAACACCAAGATTATTGGTAGCGCCCCAGATGGTCGACGTGTACGCATCCTAGAAGCCCTACTGATACAGCGAGATAAACCCACCCTTAATACGACCCAAGAGATGTTTTTGTTACCATCAAGCCGTCGTATTGATACATCAAGAAACCCGAATTTTGACGCCGAAGTAGGAAATGATCTCAGCCACGTGGGACACTTTTCTGAGCGAGAGAGCAGCCTGGCTGGCTCAGAGCGCGCCTCAGCCAATCAAAACTCAGGTCCCCCGATGACGTCACAGACTGGTATTCCCGGCCGAGATCATCGTACATCAGGCACCATACCATATCAGCTCCGATCAACCAATGAAAACCAATGAAAATTCCAGCCCTTTCACTTGTAATCCTGATCCTGGGTATAAATACCACCCGACTGCAGCATCCAACTCAGTTCTCACTCAGATCCCACTGAGAGAGGACCATCACTGCTGCTCCTGCCTGCTGACTGCCAACATCTTCTGCCGCCGTTACTGCTGTTGCCTGCTCCCTCTTCACTTTGCTGATACTTTCAGCTTCCTGAAGAGACCGCCGCCACCGCCGCCTCCGCCGATAAATCGCCGATTTCGCCGACGTTTTTCGCCGAATTCGTCGCCGATTTTCGCCGTTTTTTCGACGATTTCTGTTGCAGTTTTTGCTGTACTGACAAGGGCCTTGCCCCTGAATTGGCTGTAATCAGCCCCCTCATATAAAGAAAATTAAAATTGACAATATAGGCTAAGCTTTGCCTCCAACTACATAATTTTACCTTACTAATAGATCCTCCTGTGGAAAATCTGGTAGCCGTTGTGGTCTTAAAACTCCAGTTGAAGCAGGGCCCAAGGGTCAAAAACTCCCACTCTCGCTGTCTGTGGCAAGTGGCATAGGGCTGTTAGGCTTGGCGCCTATAAGCCAAGTTGTTTGATAAGTAATAGGTTGTTATTCTTGGTAACTGGCGAAATAAGCCAGTATTCAAATAGGGTCAGGAATCAGCTCAAATAAAAACTTTTAGGTCTCCACTGAGTTTTACTTATTACCCCCAACCTCCCTACCTGCAGGAATAGACTGCTGGGCCGTCTTAGTGCGTGAACGCAGTAAGAAGGCTCCCCAACAGCTATTTGTGTAGGCTAGTACTTAGCTAAAAAGAGTTAGTTTCAGCACTGCTCTAGCAATAGGTTAGTTAGCATAACCCCCATATAACTAACGAATTTGTGTTTCATTTTCAGATTCTGTAATTCATTCTTATAACTTCTACTATAACTTTGCTTGGGGCCCTAGGGCTTAAAGGGTTGGACAACCCCACCAGGCACACTGTCTGTCCCTCTATATGGTCTCTGATCATATACTTACTTATCTTGAAAAAAAGGACTTATCCTGGAACGAACTTCATGAGATCGTACTAGAAGCTCTAGCAACTGGTGAAATGGAGATGGACCCCGACCTGCAACCCCTTCTAACTGAACTTGACAAGGAAGCCGAAAAGGAACTCATGGACAATGAACAGAAACGAATGGAACAGGACCAAGACCAAACTAACCGGAAGAGGACCAACGACAACGACTCTGATGGAGAAGGAAACCTACCTTGGCAGGAAGTAAGGAGGAAAAAGAAACTTCCTAGAAGGAGCCAACCAGGGAATGTTGTACCCACACAGCAAGAAAACCTCACCGCAGGAAGCAGCAACCAGCCTGCTAGAGAAAACAAGACCTATTTTTTTAGGGTCTTGGCTGGTAACTCATCAGAGGCCTTCAAGGCTATTGCTGCCTTTGAAAGCAAGCACAAAAACATTCAGATGATTGCCAAACCGAACAGGCAAGGACAGTGGACCATATCCACCAAGGACGCAAGGGCACTGATAACCTTGCGAAGCACCTCAGACATTAAGCTATTGGAGCTGAAAGAAGAGGAAAAATTAAAAAAAGCAGTTGTGGTTGGCTACCCAACTGATATGATGGAAAGCCACCTAACTAAATTACCAAATATCACTGCAGCGGAAAGGATGAAGAATAAGGCAGGCTTCCTTACAAAAGCCATACTGGTGACATTCAAGGGTCCACACCCACGAAGAGTCGACCTCAGATGTTACAACTGCCAGAAGTATGGGCATCATAAGGACCAATGCCAAGCAAAGGTCCCAACCTGTGCTGTCTGCAGCCTCAAGCACCCCACACAGGAGTGCATTGACAAGAAGGCTGCTGGAATACCCACAGTCAAAAAGTGTTCCAACTGCAAGAAAGGGCATACTGCAATGGCCTGGGGATGCCCTGAAAGGGTAGCAAGAGTAATTGCTGCCCTCCCCAAAGACAAAAGGGACCCATCAAGAGTAAGAGCGGCCCCCAAACCTCTACCCAGAAGGAGATTTTATACCCAGGAGGAGCTAAACAGGCACTCCAACTCCAGAACAAGAACCAGGTCAGTATCTAAACCCAGAGCCAGATCTACCTCCAAGGCTCCAACCGAAGGTCCGAAACCACTGCCTAGGACCATCTTCATAAAGACCACGGTCCTAAAAGACAAACTGACCGAACTAGTCACTCAGGCCGTGACTGGAAAAATCAATGCTGCAACAATTGCTACCAGCATTGAACAAGTCCTAAAAGACTTGCTCTCCAGGAATAAGTCCTCCCAATCCCCCTCTCTTGCTATCCAGGAGATCACTTCTCACTCCTCACCAACCACACCTACCATTCCATCACCTCAATCACCCGTACCTTCCACATCCTCCACTTCAGTCCCAGCACCTATCATACCACTCACCCCATCCATCATCCCATCATCCACTCTCACCCCATCCACCTCATCCACTTCATCCTCCGAGGTCAAGGCAATTGCCTTTGCCCCTAGGGACCCTAGACAATACTCTTCAACCTACACCATGGAGTAAGAGTTCTGAACTGGAACTCAGCCGGTGTTAGACCAAAGATCTCCTCCCTAATTGCAATATGCAAAACTGAGAATGTAGATGTCATCCTGCTACAAGAAACCAATCTTCCAGCAGGAAAGAAACTAAAAATCCCAGGCTACAATGCCTACATCGCACCACAGATAGGCACAGACAGAGGACTAGCTACATTAGTTAAAACTAGCATACCAACAACAAGGTTACACAACCCTATTCCCTGTGGCACCAACATAGAGACACTAGCAGTAACAATAACATTACTGAATCAAAAAATAGACATATACAACATATACAGAAAATTACATAGGGAGGATACAGGAGAGTTACAACTAACTCAACTCTTTGCTCACACAGAAAGAACACCAACAATTATCTGCGGGGATTTTAATGCACATCACCCCATACTATCATCCCCATCAAGGACAAACCCCTCAGGGGAACACATAGCTTTCGCCCTGGATGAATTTGAGGGAGTCTCCCTCCTAAACACAGGGCAACCTACACACATAAGAGGTGGAAGACTAGATCTGACTTTTGCCACAACAGCCATTAGACACCTAACCAAGTGGCAAGTACACTCAACCCTGATAAGTGATCACTTTGCCACAGTGACAGAATTGGACTTACAACAACTACCTCCAATCCCACCACCCCCACCAAGATGGAACCAGGACCTAGCAGACTGGGTCTGCTTTCAAACAACCATAGAGGAATGGGCAATCAGCTACGCTCCTCCAGAGGACATAGACCAGCTAGAAAAAGACCTAGTTGAGGCCTTTCACAATGCAGCCAACAGAGCTATGCCACTAAAAACAACACAAGGTAGTTACACTTACAAAGACTCCTGGTACTACTGCCCAGAAGTCAGAAGACTAAAAACCAGACTAAACAGAGTCACAAAAATATACAGAAGAAGATCCACAGTAGAAAACAGAGAGCTACTACAAACAGTCAAAACTGAAACAAATGAAAGAATCCATGAAATCAGAATTGAAAAATGGATGGAATGGTGTTCAAGCCTGTCAGGATACACCAATCTAACTCAGCTTTGGAAATGGCTAGGCAGAGTAGCCGGAAAAAAGAGAAAGACACCAATTGCCACACACCCACACCCACATGAGGAGGCTGAAAGAATTGCAACATCCTTTGCAAACAGAACACTGTCAATCAATCTCTCCCCCGAAACCAGAATGCAACAAGAGCAACTGGCACCATCAAGATGGGAAGAGATCAACACAGCCTGCCTTCAGCAGGATGACACAGACACCCCATACACAGTTGAGGAGCTAAGAGCAGTACAAAAGACAGGGAAAGACACTGCACCTGGAGCTGACAAAATCACCTACACAATGATCAAACACATGGGTCCAGCAGGAGAAACTGCATTCCTAAGATTACTAAACAAAACACACCTAGAGCACATAAGGCCTCAAACCTGGAGACAACAAGATACACAGCCAATTCCCAAGCCAAAGGATCCAACAAATCCCAGGCCAATAGCCTTGGTATCCTGTATAGAAAAAACAGGAGAAAAAATGGTCTTAAACAGAATAAAGTACAAAATTGGCCCCCTAAACAAGCAGCTATATGCATATCAGGAGGGAATTGGAACCTCTGAATGCATCACAGATGTATTAAGCTGCATAAATCAGAACAAGGCAACAATAGTCTTCATAGACTTTGAAAAAGCCTTCGAGCTTGCAAGCCCAGTTGCAGTGCTGCAATCAGTAGCCAAAAAAGGAGTCAAAGGACACCTACTAGCATGGACTAAAAACTACATGCTAGGAAGGCAAGCCAGAGTCAAATTTCAAGGAGTGATATCCACATATAATGATTTGGAAAATGGTACGCCACAAGGAGGAATTCTAAGCCCCCTCCTTTTCAACATCCTCATGGAGAATATAGCCTCACTTCAGCTACCTGAAGGAGTTAATATATTTATCTATGCAGATGATGTATGTATAATAGCTCGAGGGCCAGTCAGGACAATAAAAATGCAAAGAGCACTCAATGCCATCAGCCACAAATCCAATGAGCTTGGACTAAAAATTAACATTGCCAAAACAAAAGCAATGACAATCAAAGCCCCAAACCCCGTACAACCACTCACAATAGGAATGGAACCCCTAGAATGGGTGGACCAATACACATACCTCGGGGTAATAATAGACAAACAGCTCACTTTCAAGCAAGAGATAAAAAATCTCAAGGAAAGAACAAATGCCAGAAATGCAGCTATGAGATATATGTGCAGGCTCAAGGATGGAGCAAATGAACACATCCAAAAGAAATACTATCTAGCCTGTTCCAGATCACTAGTAGACTATGCCGCCCCAACACTCCTAGGACTAACAGATCTACAAACAAGCACAATTGAAGTGATTCAAAACAATGCCATGAGGCTCATGTTGGGTGCCCCAATGTGGACAAGACTTTGCAACCTAAGGTTGGAAACCGGACTACCAACCCTCGAAGACAGAATTGCACTAAGAAATGCAAGCATAGTTGCAAAGATGTTCCTGTCAGACAGAGACTCAATCACCAAAAGACGAGTAAGAGAGGAACTATCCAAACATCCTGAAGTACAAACCCCAGATTCTTATGGCAAGGACCATAGCAATAACATCAAAAGACTTGGCCTTACAGAAACAATCCTACAATTAAAACCTGACACAGCACAAAGTACTATACACATTCCACCATGGAAAAAACAAGTTGCTAAATTCAACTACACCAAACTCCCAAGGGCAAAAGAAAACTGCACAATAGAAGAACTCAGAAACGCAGCAAAAGCAGCAATAACCTCAGTAGAAACAACAGGGGCACAGATCTACTATACTGATGGCACAGTAGATCCTGGAACCCAAACAGCAGGAGCGGCAGTTCACTCCTGCAAGTTCACAGCTTGCTGGAGAACATCCAACAATGTCTCCACCCTGCAGACAGAGCTTGTTGCAATACAGCAAGCATTAAAATACTCTATTGAAAATGAGGAAGGACCAGTAGTCATCCATACTGACTCACGATCCTCAGTGCAGGTCCTACAGCAGGACAAAAACAAAGAAAACAAATCCCTGATAGCGGA
>NW_027169540.1:0-15000 GCF_036898095.1 Palaemon carinicauda
ACTCGTTTTTATTTACAGAGCCAAGCCCATCAAAAAAATTGCCTTCAACGTAAGCCAGCATTTTCCGCAGAAGAAGCACGACGGAGAAATTTTTCGATATTTCAAAGTAAGAGAGAGAGAGAGAGAGAGAGAGGGAGAGAGAGAGAGAGAGAGAGGAGAGAGAGAGAGAGGAGAGAGAGAGAGAGCAAAGGAACGTTATTGTCGATATCTATGCTGTAGATGATATCTCACTCACTTCATGTACTTTATAATATGTGGTGTTCAAACAGAGACACAAACATTTCATGCCTGACTACGCAACATACAAATTTGGCATCGTATCAGGGGATAGCCTTAGCTTGAATCCCCCATCTAAACCTGTGTGTTAGATTGGTGGGAATATAACAATCTGTGATTTATTTTTTTTATATCCAGATCATAACTTGTTAATTATTTCTGTAAATAATGTCTATTGTCTTCAAAGTGTTTGAGAACATTCGAGCATATAACAAGTATTAAATGATACTGCAAATTTACTGTAAATACCAAATTATCTCTCTCAACCGTTAATCGCTGTTATCAACTGGGGACTGGTAAACTTATGGATTGGATGGCATGGGATGACTGCTTCAACCAATCACAGCCGCGTATTCGGCTACGCCTCGGTATCCCCCAATCAGTGTTGCCGGAGACCCTCATCCCTCTTGCTTTGTCAGTCAGTAGTACAGTCGGAAGACGGTATTGTAGTTGTAGACTCAGTTTAGTACACGTGGTTCTCATAAACGAGTAAGATTATAATCTCTTGCATTTTCACGAATATTTCTGTGTATTGCTATGAAAAGTGGTTTGTTCCTATCAGAAACATCGCATCTAATGATAGAGATGCTTCCAGTGATATGATACTTCTATAAAATTAGTGTTTCATGATGCACTCAAAGCATACCTTTGGCAGCAGTACTCGCCGTCGCCGAGCCGCCTGTATAGCAAAACTTCCCAGCTCTCTCACCAACCATTAGGGGACCAAAGGGCTTCGCTCGCTAAGGGAAAGGGACCAGTATCGATTGCCTGCAACCTGTTGAAGATGGCTCTCTTCGTGAGGTAAACCTACTGCTTGCCTATTGGGTATGCCGTTTACCCGAACCTGTACGCACTTCCATATGCGATGTTGATAGTATACCCATAAAGGACTTGAATGACGAAAGCTGATGCTGTTATGGACAGCCACTTCATGACCTTCAAGACCTCCATCAACCGCCTCCACTCCTGACAAAGAGTACACCTATTCAAACGTCAGTTCACACACACCTACCCGTGACATGCAGGAGCGGCGACAAAGCCACCCAATCACCCATCACCCACCACTCGCTCGTGCCCCCAACCAACTACTGCCGTCCATCGGCTGCAGTTTTGCTACTACCACTCCAAATTTGCGCTGCCGCGAAGAAATGTATCAAGGATTGTTAGTAGGCCATCGCTCGTGGCGTTCTACTGCACAGCTGCTGAAGACGAAGTTCATCTGGCACGGCATTACTAAGGATGCTCAAGATTGGGTCCGCGCCTGTACTTCTTGTCAAACTTCCAAAGTACATCGACACACGGATTCAGGAATGGGCATCTATTCTCAACCTCAGCGTCATTTCGACCACATTCACATTGACGTTGTAGGCCCCCTTAACCACATCACAATGACATCGTTACCTGTTTACTGTCATCGAATTCTCCACTGGTTGGCCTGAAGCCATTCCTATGAAAACTGCAACGTCCGACTGATGTACATCTGCCTTACTCTCAGGATGGATAGCAAGATTTGGTATCCCTGAGCATATTACTTCTGACTGGGGTACCACTTTTACCTCTCAATTGTGGACATCATTAGCGAATCTCCTGGGCATCACCCTACATCAGGCAACTGCCTATAACCCTGCTGCCAATGCAATGGTTGAGCGATTTCATCGCACCATCAAAACAGCTTTGATGTCCCACTGCAAGGACTCCAACTGGTTTACTCAGCTTCCCTGGGTCCTCCTGGGACTAAGGACCCCCCCCTAAAGACGTCCTGGACGTCTCAGCAGCTGAAAATGGTGTATGGCGAACCATTGGTTGTCCCTGCAATTGTTTTCCTTCTGCAACCTCCTCCGGACAATCTCCAGCGCATGCGTCATGTCGTGGGGAAAATTTACTCCAGGCCGGGAGACTTACAAGACCCCAGCGAAGCATCACAGACCAACAGACTTGCACTCTGCAACGTACGTCTTCTTATGTAAAGAAAACTAGCATGCCACCGCTAACGCCCCCTTACACAGGCCCTTTCCTTGTGATCGGACACAAGCCAAAAGCATTCCTACTAAACATTCGTGGCAAAGCAGACTGGGTCTCCATTGATCGTCTAAAACCTGCTCATCTCCTACCGGATGAACCGCCTACATTTGCCTCTCTAGTCAGGGCACCCTATTAACATGTATAGTATGTCATTTTAAGGGGGGGGAACCATGTACCACCCGTGTGTCACAAGATCGTACATAGTACCCACATTTCTCTTTTTTGTATATATTATCCTTTGTATCTTCGCTCTTCCTTCGCACTTACAGCAACTTGTATTAACCTCTCTGCATACTACATTGATAACCGCTATCAGAACTGGTTGCCGGTTTGACAAGAAATACCATGTTTGTATTTTGTGACCTTACCGGGACCTACTGCGTATATATACTCGATGTGTCTGTAATAATGTTACTTAGTTGTATTCATCACGAATTTGACTCACAACCTACTGTTGGCCAGCACAACCTACATCTGCTTTAGGTATATCAATTTATTCCCCTCAAATCGCCTACTCATGACCTCACTAAAGAGTTCAATCAAACGTTTGCCTTTCTATATAAATATATATATATATATATATATATATATATATATATATATATATATATATATATATATATGTATATATATATATATATATATATATATATATATATATATATATATATATATATATATATATATATATATATATGATAAAGTTTTGCACATTTAGACGTGTTTTTCATATTCAAATAAGCTATATATTTTTGATACATTAATGTCTGGATTTTCTTAACGTCCTCGGGATCAGAGCCCCAGGCGAAATCACACAAAGACAAGAGCTTGTGACCCGCCCGGGAATCGAACCCTGGTCCGGCAAGCTTGTATAGTCAGTGACTACCACTTGGCCAAGTATTCTACGCGCAAAAGAGAGCCTTCCATGACGGTATATATCTGTCAAAAAATGTTTCATTTCTGGTTTGAAGGGTGAATGGCAGCTCTATGTAATATTTTATGGATAGTATCTCCCAAAACATGAAGATCTAGTTCCCTTCTGATAACTGTTGTGTTACTTAATGGATGGCGACTAGCAAAAAACTACATTTAACATTTCGTCTTCTCCCTCGGTAGTGAGGTACGGTCGACCTTGGCTTGCTGCTGCTTTCGGTTCACAGTTCCCAATTCAGCTTCCCTATTCATCCACCGATACACTGTTGTTTTGTGTTTGTTTTAATATGTTGGCCTTGTGCACATTCAAGATTGAATTGTGCAATGCTACAGAATTATGTTCTCTTTTATTATGAACCATAACAATATATGCAAACTTGACTTTGATTTACTTAATCAGCTGACTGCTTAACTAGTTTCCAGATGTTTTACGTCAATCTAGATGGCGTAATAGTTTGCAGAATCGATCAAAGTAAAAACTATAATAATGACGAAATATTTTAATTTAAAAAAAGTAGACTTTAATTGATTTATTTGAAAAACTGCTTCAAAATATTTTAAGGTAATAATAATAAATATAATTGAAATATAATGATCATATAAAAAAAAAAGGTAATTTCGTGCGTTGCAATTTACGGTACATAATAATATGTTCACGTACCCAAAGAAATCAAAAATTTTCACAATGTTTTAGTTGTTTCTCATTTTTCTTGAATTATGTAATTATAATACGGATTTTTGTTCTAAAAGGAAATCAAATCATCATGTATATCATATGAAAAATAGACCTAAGAAAAAAAAGTAAAATGGGTATGACATAATAAAGAAAATGATTGACAAATATTTAAGCAAAAAATTTCATAAAAGGTAATTTTTTCAGGTGATTGTACATTAGGATTATATACATAATAAGAAAAATTCTCTATTAATTCAAAGAAAATTTCCAAACCAATTTTAAGTAGACTTATTCGATTATTTGTAAACTATTAGTTCTAATGACCAAATGAAATATTCCGCCTTCTCTCTCTCTCTCTCTCTCTCTCTCTCTCTCTCTCTCTCTCTCTCTCTCTCTCTCTCTCTCTCTCTCTCTCTCTCTCTCTCTCTCTCCTCTTCAACCATATCAAGTAAGATATATATATATATATATATAGTATATATATATATATATATATATATATATATATATATATATATATATATATATATATATACAAATAGATACAAAATGTTATAGATACAAAATGTTATGAAAAATAAGTGCGCATGATGAGAGAATTACACCAAATGTGCATGTAAACGTTCTTTCTGAAACATTAATCACTGATCACAGTATGCAAAAGCAACGTTAAGTGGCTAGGAGACCCTAGGGGATAGCAATCATTTTTCTCGACATCATTTCCTTCATATACATTGCACCCCGTATTAGGCTAGGTTATTTATTCACAGATATTTTAGAGTCTGATTTATCTTTTTCTTTTATCTGCTACTAAAGAGAAATGATATTTTGAAAGATCTAAATGGTTTATAAAGGTCGTTTTTTGGAAAAATAAGTGTTCATAAAATCGTAGAATATAATTCACATATGAGGTAACGGTTTATTGTATATGAAATAGTTAGCATAGAAAAATACCATACAGACAGAAGTAAGAGTTATCATAACTTGAGAGAGAGAGAGAGAGAGAGAGGGGAGAGAGAGAGAGAGAGAGAGAGAGGAGAGAGAGAAAAAAATTTCCAACAAAGAAGCAATTGACATTATGTATTCATCATATAGGTTTTTTAACTGTAAACATCTTTCTTAAATGAAGTTTCTCAACAAATAAACATATTTTTCTTTCGAACTTTCGAAAATTCGAAGAAATGTCCGCTGTTTGACCCCAGGTTATGGCCACAAAGATCAAATAAGATAAGGGGGAGTTATCGCGTATGGCGCCGGGAGCTCAGCTGTGCTCTATGACGTCGCCTGAAGAGTTCCAAGTGTTTACTTAACAGCTCTCCTTCATGTATGATCGGACCACCATCCCCATTATTCATGCATTCTTGTTTTGGAGGCGGGGGGGGGGGGGGGGGGGTCCTAACATTGCATTAATGAAAGAAGGCTTACGTTAATGTCTTTATGACTATATTTCCAAATCCGAAATGCATATAATAGGGAATAATTTTATAATATGAACTAAAAATTCACGTATGACAATCTTAATTTCAAACAGTTCATTGAAATATTTATTGCAATCAACTCTCTCTCTCTCTCTCTCTCTCTCTCTCCTCTCTCTCTCTCCTCTCTCTCTCTCTCTCTCCTCTCTCCTCTCTCTCTCGTTCCAATCAAATAAACTTCAATATTATTGAACCTTTCATTTTTATTTTTCACGCATTTTCAATTAAATTTATCCCTTAAAAAAGAAAAAAAAAACACTCATTACCTCCACCTGAATATATATATTGGTGGCCTTGAATATATCAATACGATTTGAAACAGATCCAACTCCTATGAGAAGTGAGCTGTGGAGATGTTGCCCAGTGAGCATTCTGTTTATAACCTGGTGTCCTCCAACCACTAGCGTTTTTTCGCTGCGCTGATTATAGGTGATATATTCAAGCTATTGGGCGTGGGATACAACCACATTTCTAAAAGTGAAAATAGGAATACTCGATTCTCTCCAAAGCAAAAAACAGATATAGAAAGAAACAAAACATATCAAACATATCCAAAGGGGAATCATCCATGTAACTACTTTTTAAAGTGTGAATGCGGCAGTTACTGACTTTAATGTTTTCTCAGAATCATCCTCTGTAACGATTTCACATACATTCATTTATCTCTCTCTCTCTCTCTCTCTCTCTCCTCTCTCTCCTCTCTCTCTCTCTCCTCTCTCTCTCTCTCTCTCCTCTCATTGTATATATATATATATATATATATATATATATATATATATAGTATATATATATATATATATATTATATATATATGTATATATATATATATATATATATATATAAATATATATATATATATTATATATATATATATATATATTTATATACATACATATATATATATATATATATATATATATATATATATATATATATATATATATATATATATATATATCTTCCATTTTTTGTAGATTTTATCTAAAATATAATACTTACTGTATATAGTAACTTTTCTCCTTACATATGCTATCCAGTCCTCGCCTATTTCATCTACATCAGCTGAGCGTAATGATGTATAATTACTTCTGAATTTAAAAGCTATGAACCATCCCAAATAAGTTAAGGACTTTTTTCCTATCAGTGCTTCAGGTTCTATCACTATTAAATTTTGTATTTTGGTATTTATCATTCTAAGTCTCATTGTTAACAGGCAGAAGATGCTTCATGAGCTTTGAGATGGACCACTTACATTCAAGCACCCTGTAGTGACACAAGATGTAGCTTCATCATTATTATAAACGTCTAGACCCTGACTAGTCCAACTATTGTATCTACCCCTATGAATAACCGTAGACCTATATCTAAATTCCAAAAGGGACGGATGACAATGGCAATGACCAATTGGTCCTTTGAAAGAAAAGAGTCGTTCGACTTTCTTGCCAGAGCAGTCTTGTCAACAAGAACTCATAATCCATAACAGTTCATGCAACATGTTTACTGATTTAGATGAAATAATAATGCCCTTCTGTATTAGAAAACATTTTCCCTTTCTATTTTTTTTTTTTCAGCATTACTGGCAAAATCGATCATTTGATCAAGTACCTTCGACCTGACGTGGTCTGTTCGAAAAAGGATCTGAACCTTTCCTTACCATATCATAATTTCATGCGTGAGCTCATCAAGTCAAACCAATTATCAATCAAATATAGAAGACCGGATGTTTCATTACAAGACTCACATTTCAATAAGCCCGTGTCACTACAAAATATGATTTAATTAGCCAATGAGGAAGAGAGTAACTGAACTGCTGTGTTCACGCATGGCCATTTATAACATCTCACATTTAAGTTACTTATTGATTTTCGTAAGCTAATTGGAAATCATTTACTAATAAAGATACGATTTCTGTTTTAGGTTTTGAGGTTATGATTTTAACTCCAATACTAAAACCTAAGTTTATTAAATTATTTCCATTTCATTTGATTACATTGGGTGGATCTGCTATTACGGAATCTTTCGAAAAATTTCAAAGAAACTAGAAATTTCGAATAAAACTAATATCCACGAATTATTTTTTTTTATAAATCTCTCTCTCTCTCTCTCTCTCTCTCTCTCTCTCTCTCTCTCTCTCTCTGTATATATATATATATATATATATATATATATATATATATATATATATATATATATATATATATATATATATATTTGATCTTCAGAGAACATCTTCCGATCGTTGCTGAACATTTACTTAGATGAGCAATTCTTGCCAAAGGGTTCTAACAAAATGATTGGGTTGAAAGTGTGACGAATAAATTCGTGCAGTTTTGGCATTAAAACATTATTTCTTTTACATATATTCACCCACTTCCTACATAGTTCTGCATCTTATGGAAAACGGTAAAATCTATTTTTTTTCACCACCAACAGCTATATTCGTCTTATAAGAATTGGAGCACACATATATGTCACATAGAACCATGATGAATCTGTCCTCGCAGATGAAAACGTAAGCGTCTGTGGGAAAAAAAAAAAAAAAAAAACACGACATATTTCCCGCCTATATGTCACCTGATTGAACACCTCAGGGTACGTCATTCACTAGTGTTAAAAAAGGGACCGCTAGGTAACATACCGTATATTATTCAATCTAGATTGCAACTTTAGTCAACACAGCTAAAAACGGGCGATTAAGGAAGGCACCTGGTTTTTAAACGGATTTCCCTACAGATCACCAGCCAGCTCTCAACCCTTCTCCCTTACTCTCTGTCTCCTTCAATGTATCTGAAATTGTTTCTGCTTATCCTTTCTAACACTCGCTCGTTTAAGTATTCTTGTTACTGTTTTTTATAACTGATATTATCCCAGTTCCTTTTCATCCATTTTCATGCTTTTTATTTACTGTATCACCCACTGTTCTTCCTCCCCCCTTCTCCTCCCACTCCCCCTTCCCTTCATTCACCTTCCTCATCCTCAAACCCCTCAAGCAACTCCAACAGACATCCACTTTTTCTTTCATATTTTATCCTTCACATCAGCTAAGGCTTTTGCCTCCTTCACTGCTCATATTCTTAACTTGCTGTTGCTCAACATCCTTGGGCCTCCTTGCCCAGAGCACACTAACTCTCCCCGCCCACCTAAAGACTATCCACACCCCACACTCACTTACAAGAAACCTTCCCATTCCTTAAATTAATTCTTTACACATTTCCCAAAGATTTTGCGTTTCCTATAACTAAAGGACATTGCCTCTCTGATAGTAACACTTCCTTTATGTTATAAGATGTCTTCCAACATCATTGAAATCGACCTTCCCCCTCTTACATAACTTTTTTTTTTATTATTCATCATAGGTGTGGTATCAGTGATCACAGTGTGTGTGTGTGTGTGTGTGTGTGTGTGTGTGTGTAGCGCCAACATCTTGCACACTCGCATGGAGGGCTCCTCTCATATGCTAAGGGTTAGGATGAGGGGGACCCTTTATACAAAAAATACGCCTTTAATTTTTCCCTAACGAAGGTGTGGAACAAAGTTAGAATAATTTCCGATGCAATTTTGGAAATAGATCAATTTACATGGTAACAGTGATAGAGGGAAATGAAGACAGTGGTAGAGGGTAAGGTGGTCCATCAGACTTGGAGAAGAAGGCACGGCAGTGATGTGTGAAGATGTTACCCCAGTGGCCATTCTGTTTATAACCTGGTGCCCTCAACCACTGGCGTTTTTGTTTTTCCAGATGCATTCAAGCAATTTGCCGTGGGGATAGCAACCCACATCTCTGAAATATAGTGAAAATAGGAATACTCTATTCTCTCCAAAGCAAAAAATAGATATAGACAAGAAAAACATATCAATAAAGGTTTATATTTACTGAAAAGGGGACTCATCTGTCCTCCTACTTTTACAGTATGAATGTGGCAGTGACTGACATTTGTGTTTCCTCAGGACCCTCCTCTGTAACGATTTCACATACATTCATTTATCTCTCTCTCTCTCTCTCCTCTCTCTCTCTCTCTCTCTCTCTCTCTCTCTCTCTCTCTCTCTCTCTCTCTCATGTATATATATATATATATATATATATATATATATATAAATATATATATATATATATGTATATATATATATATATATATATATATATATATGATATATATATATATATATATATCTTCCATTTTTTGTAGATTTTATCTAAAATATAATATTTACTGTATATAGTAACTTTCTCCTTACATATGCTATCCAGTCCTCGCCTGTTTCATCTACATCAGCTGAGCGTAATGATGTATAATTACTTCTGAATTTAAAAGCTATGAACCATCCCAAATAAGTTAAGGACTTTTTTCCTATCAGTGCTTCAGGTTCTATCACTATTAAATTTTGTATTTGGTATTTATCATTCTAAGTCTCATTGTTAACAGGCAGAAGATGCTTCATGAGCTTTGAGATGGACCACTTACATTCAAGCACCCTGTAGTGACACAAGATCTAGCTTCATCATTATTATAAACGTCTAGACCCTGACTAGTCCAACTATGTATCTACCCCTATGAATAACCGTAGACTATATCTAAATTCCAAAAGGGACGGATGACAATGGCAATGACCAATTGGTCCTTTGAAAGAAAAGAGTCGTTCGACTTTCTTGCCAGAGCAGTCTTGTCAACAAGAACTCTAATCCATACAGTTCATGCAACATGTTTACTGATTTAGATGAAATAATAATGCCCTTCTGTATTAGAAACATTTTCCCATTCTATTTTTTTTTTTTTCAGCATTACTGGCAAAATCGATCATTTGATCAAGTACTTCGACCTGACGTGGTCTGTTCGAAAAAGGATCTGAACCTTTCCTTACCATATCATATTTCATGCGTGAGCTCATCAAGTCAAACCAATTATCAATCAAATATAGAAGACCGGATGTTTCATTACAAGACTCACATTTCAATAAGCCCGTGTCACTACAAAATATGATTTAATTAGCCAATGAGGAAGAGAGTAACTGAACTGCTGTGTTCACGCATGGCCATTTATAACATCTCACATTTAAGTTACTTATTGATTTCGTAAGCTAATTGGAAATCATTTACTAATAAAGATACGATTTCTGTTTTAGGTTTTGAGGTTATGATTTTTAACTCCAATACTAAAACCTAAGTTTATTAAATTATTTCCATTTCATTTGATTACATTGGGTGGATCTGCTATTACGGAATCTTTCGAAAAATTTCAAAGAAACTAGAAATTTCGAATAAAACTAATATCCACGAATTATTTTTTTTTATAAATCTCTCTCTCTCTCTCTCTCTCTCTCTCTCTCTCTCTTTCTCTCTCTCTCTCTCTCTCTCTCTCTCTGTATATATATATATATATATATATATATATATATATATATATATATATACTATATATATATATATATTTGATCTTCAGAGAACTTCTTCCGATCGTTGCTGAACATTTACTTAGATGAGCAATTCTTGCCAAAGGGTTCTAACAAAATGATTGGGTTGAAAGTGTGACGAATAAATTCGTGCAGTTTTGGCATTAAAACATTATTTCTTTTACATATATTCACCCACTTCCTACATAGTTCTGCATCTTATGGAAAACGGTAAAATCTATTTTTTTTTCACCACCAACAGCTATATTCGTCTTATAAGAATTGGAGCACACATATATGTCACATAGAACCATGATGAATCTGTCCTCGCAGATGAAAACGTAAGCGTCTGTGGGAAAAAAAAAAAAAAAAATAAAACACGACATATTTCCCGCCTATATGTCACCTGATTGAACACCTCAGGGTACGTCATTCACTAGTGTTAAAAAAGGGACCGCTAGGTAACATACCGTATATTATTCAATCTAGATTGCAACTTTAGTCAACACAGCTAAAAACGGGCGATTAAGGAAGGCACCTGGTTTTTAACGGATTTCCCTACAGATCACCAGCCAGCTCTCCAACCCTTCTCCCTTACTCTCTGTCTCCTTCAATGTATCTGAAATTGTTTCTGCTTATCCTTTCTAACACTCGCTCGTTTAAGTATTCTTGTTACTGTTTTTTATAACTGATATTATCCCAGTTCCTTTTCATCCATTTTCATGCTTTTTATTTACTGTATCACCACTGTTCTTCCTCCCCCCTTCTCCTCCCACTCCCCCTTCCCTTCATTCACCTTCCTCATCCTCAAACCCCTCAAGCAACTCCAACAGACATCCACTTTTTCTTTCATATTTTATCCTTCACATCAGCTAAGGCTTTTGCCTCCTTCACTGCTCATATTCTTAACTTGCTGTTGCTCAACATCCTTGGGCCTCCTTGCCCAGAGCACACTAACTCTCCCCGCCCACCTAAAGACTATCACACCCCACACTCACTTTACCAAGAAACCTTCCCATTCCTTAAATTAATTCTTTACACATTTCCCAAAGATTTTTGCGTTTCCTATAACTAAAGGACATTGCCTCTCTGATAGTAACACTTCCTTTATGTTATAAGATGTCTTCCAACATCATTGAAATCGACCTTCCCCCTCTTACATAACTTTTTTTTTTATTATTCATCATAGGTGTGGTATCAGTGATCACAGTGTGTGTGTGTGTGTGTGTGTGTGTAGCGCCAACATCTTGCACACTCGCATGGGAGGGCTCCTCTCATATGCTAAGGTTAGGATGAGGGGACCCTTTATACAAAAAATACGCCTTTAATTTTTCCCTAACGAAGGTGTGGAACAAAGTTAGAATAATTCCCGATGCAATTTTGGAAATAGATCAATTTACATGGTAACAGTGATAGAGGGAAATGAAGACAGTGGTAGAGGGTAAGGTGGTCCATCAGACTTGGAGAAGAAGGCACGGCAGTGATGTGTGAAGATGTTGCCCAGTGGCCATTCTGTTTATAACCTGGTGCCCTCAACCACTGGCGTTTTTGTTTTTCCAGATGCATTCAAGCAATTTGCCGTGGGGATAGCAACCACATCTCTAAAATATAGTGAAAATAGGAATACTCTATTCTCTCCAAAGCAAAAAATAGATATAGACAAGAAAAACATATCAATAAAGGTTTATATTTACTGAAAAGGGGACTCATCTGTCCTCCTACTTTTACAGTATGAATGTGGCAGTGACTGACATTTGTGTTTCCTCAGGACCCTCCTCTGTAACGATTTCACATACATTCATTTATCTCTCTCTCTCTCTCTCTCTCTCTCTCTCTCTCTCTCTCTCTCTCTCTCTCTCTCTCTCTCTCTCTCTCTCTCTCTCTCATCTCTCATGTATATATATATATATATATATATATATATATATATATATATATATATATATATATATATATATATATATATAGATATATATATATATATATATATATATATATATATATATATATATATATATTTATATACATACATATATATATATATATATATATATATATATATATATATATATATATATCTTCCATTTTTTGTAGATTTTATCTAAAATATAATATTTACTGTATATAGTAACTTTCTCCTTACATATGCTATCCAGTCCTCGCCTGTTTCATCTACATCAGCTGAGCGTAATGATGTATAATTACTTCTGAATTTAAAAGCTATGAACCATCCCAAATAAGTTAAGGACTTTTTTCCTATCAGTGCTTCAGGTTCTATCACTATTAAATTTTGTATTTGGTATTTATCATTCTAAGTCTCATTGTTAACAGGCAGAAGATGCTTCATGAGCTTTGAGATGGACCACTTACATTCAAGCACCCTGTAGTGACACAAGATGTAGCTTCATCATTATTATAAACGTCTAGACCCTGACTAGTCCAACTATTGTATCTACCCCTATGAATAACCGTAGACTATATCTAAATTCCAAAAGGGACGGATGACAATGGCAATGACCAATTGGTCCTTTGAAAGAAAAGAGTCGTTCGACTTTCTTGCCAGAGCAGTCTTGTCAACAAGAACTCTAATCCATACAGTTCATGCAACATGTTTACTGATTTAGATGAAATAATAATGCCCTTCTGTATTAGAAACATTTTCCCATTCTATTTTTTTTTTTTCAGCATTACTGGCAAAATCGATCATTTGATCAAGTACTTCGACCTGACGTGGTATGTTCGAAAAAGGATCTGAACCTTTCCTTACCATATCATATTTCATGCGTGAGCTCATCAAGTCAAACCAATTATCAATCAAATATAGAAGACCGGATGTTTCATTACAAGACTCACATTTCAATAAGCCCGTGTCACTACAAAATATGATTTAATTAGCCAATGAGGAAGAGAGTAACTGAACTGCTGTGTTCACGCATGGCCATTTATAACATCTCACATTTAAGTTACTTATTGATTTCGTAAGCTAATTGGAAATCATTTACTAATAAAGATACGATTTCTGTTTTAGGTTTTGAGGTTATGATTTTAACTCCAATACTAAAACCTAAGTTTATTAAATTATTTCCATTTCATTTGATTACATTGGGTGGATCTGCTATTACGGAATCTTTCGAAAAATTTCAAAGAAACTAGAAATTTCGAATAAAACTAATATCCACGAATTATTTTTTTTATAAATCTCTCTCTCTCTCTCTCTCTCTCTCTCTCTCTCTCTCTCTCTCTCTCTCTCTGTATATATATATATATATATATATATATATATATATATATATATATATATATATATATATATATATATATATATATATATATATATTTGATCTTCAGAGAACTTCTTCCGATCGTTGCTGAACATTTACTTAGATGAGCAATTCTTGCCAAAGGGTTCTAACAAAATGATTGGGTTGAAAGTGTGACGAATAAATTCGTGCAGTTTTGGCATTAAAACATTATTTCTTTTACATATATTCACCCACTTCCTACATAGTTCTGCATCTTATGGAAAACGGTAAAATCTATTTTTTTTCACCACCAACAGCTATATTCGTCTTATAAGAATTGGAGCACACATATATGTCACATAGAACCATGATGAATCTGTCCTCGCAGATGAAAACGTGAGCGTCTGTGGGAAAAAAAACAAAAAAAAACACGACATATTTCCCGCCTATATGTCACCTGATTTAACACCTCAGGGTACGTCATTCACTAGTGTTAAAAAAGGGACCGCTAGGTAACATACCGTATATTATTCAATCTAGATTGCAACTTTAGTCAACACAGCTAAAAACGGGCGATTAAGGAAGGCACCTGGTTTTTAACGGATTTCCCTACAGATCACCAGCCAGCTCTCCAACCCTTCTCCCTTACTCTCTGTCTCCTTCAATGTATCTGAAATTGTTTCTGCTTATCCTTTCTAACACTCGCTCGTTTAAGTATTCTTGTTACTGTTTTTTATAACTGATATTATCCCAGTTCCTTTTCATCCATTTTCATGCTTTTTATTTACTGTATCACCACTGTTCTTCCTCCCCCCTTCTCCTCCCACTCCCCCTTCCCTTCATTCACCTTCCTCATCCTCAAACCCCTCAAGCAACTCCAACAGACGTCCACTTTTTCTTTCATATTTTATCCTTCACATCAGCTAAGGCTTTTGCCTCCTTCACTGCTCATATTCTTAACTTGCTGTTGCTCAACATCCTTGGGCCT
>NW_027169540.1:17500-20000 GCF_036898095.1 Palaemon carinicauda
ATACGTTTTTATTTGTTCAGCAAACAATCTTGTTATTGGAGGTACTCTTTTCCAGAGAAGGACATCCACTAATATATATGGACTTCTCTATGTGGCATTTGCAAAAATCAAATAGATCGCAAAGCCATTAATAAAGAAAGAATGAGGACTCTGATAAATGTGAGAAGCTATAGAGGTGTAGATATTGGTAGTGATCACCAGCTCCTCATTGCCACAATAAAATTAAAAATGAAAGCACCCCCCAAAAAAATGCAGATAGAATACATAGATTTGATACAACTAAGCTTCTAGTGAGTGCGCACAGAGAAAACTTTGTAATTGAGTGCAGGAATCGATTTGCAGTCTTAGAGATTTAAGTAAAGAAGAGCAGAATATTAATGAAGAATGGTGTCATATTAAAAATATATATCACTAAGTTTTGGGAAATGCAGTTACAATGAGAAAGCCATGAATATCAAATGATACTTGGGATACTACAAAAAGGTGACACGGGCAGAAATTGAATGTTGAAAGTTCTCGAGGAAGTAATGAAAATTACAAGGTAAAGCACGCTAAGTATTCTTGTATTGGTAGTGAAGTCAAAAGGTCTCCAGGAATGACTTGTAAAGAGGAGGAGGCTAACAAAGCTATGAATGCAGGGAGTGGCTATGGTCTAAGAATTGCTAATAGAATTATTAATGAAATCATGCAAGCACAGAAGAATCATATGCCAATCCGAAAGGGGGTTGGATCTGTTCTAACAACTGAAGATGAAGAAAGACAACGTTGGATGGAACACTTTAGTGAGGTCATGGATAGGATGTATGAAGGGAATAATTTGATTGATATAACTGACACTAAGGAAGACCTTGATGTGCTAATGAATTAATTCAGTGTCATTGAAGTTGAAGCTATTCTTAAAAAACTCAAGAGATGGAAAGCCCCTGGATATGATGGAATATATGCTGAGATGATATTAGCCGAAAATGAAGTGACACCAGAATACTTATAAGATGATTTTGTAGAATGTGGCATGGAGAGACAAAACCTGATAAATGGGAGCTAGGAGTGTTGGTGAAAAGGAAAAACAAAGGAGATTTGACTGATTACAATAATTACAGAGGCATCACACTTATATCAGTTGTCATGAAGATATATAGTATGCTTATTCTACAGAGGCTAGAGAGAAAGATTGATGAAAAGCTGAGTGATAAACAAGAAGGATTTAGAGAAGGTAGAAGATGTACTAACTCAATTTTCATTTTAAGACGTGTTGTACAGCAATGTGTAGAATAAAGGAATCCACTATTGATGGTATTTGTGGACTACGAAAACACCTCTGATAGTATGCACCTGCCAATTTTATGGAGAGTCCTGCGTAAATATGGAGTTCCTCTTAGATATGCAAATTTGAATAAGTCTGTTCATGAGCATGGTAAGTGCAAAGTTAATGTTAACGGAGTCCTATCAAATGAATTTCTAATGAACAGTGGAGTACTTCAAGGGAATGTGTTGTTATATATGTTGTTAATCCTCCTCATGGATTTGGGTAATGCATAGAACAGTTGGAAAGGGTGGGGAAGGATTGAACTGGATTGGTAATAGCAACTTAGCTGATCTAGAGTATGCTAATGACGCTATCTTTATTAGCAGAACGCCGCAGGAATTGCAATCCTTGCTTATCAGAATGCATGAATTATCTCAGGAGGTTAGGACCAAGATAAATAAAAGAAAGACAGAGATGAAGAGAACTGAATATGCAATGGAAGATGAAATATCATAGGAGGGAGAAAGGATTAATGAGGTAGAATTATTTAAATATTTAGGAACTATGATCTGTAATACTGGGTCTTTAGAATTAGAATTTAATGAAATATTAAAACAAGCAAATCAGACAATGGATTGGTTAAAAACAATTGAAAATCCAATCACCTGAATTTACACATAAAAATCTGGCAATACAGTATACCAGTTTAGTGACATCAGTGTTACTGTATGGACACGAGTCGTGTTATGACAATGAAAAAATATCCAACATAGTTTGTAGATTTGAGAACAAAGAAATCAGAGGAATATGAGGAGTTAAATGGCATGACATTATTGAATATGAAACAATAAGAGAAAGTACTCGAGTGCCATATGTGGATGAGATCAAGGTAAGGGGCAGATGGAGATGGTTTGGGCATGCTCTTTGCAATCCCAATGAGATGTTGGTTCACCAAACTTTCAACTGGGCTACAGAAGGCACTAGAAAAGTTGGAAGACCCACACCTACAAGGCAGAGGACTATGTAGCGGGAAGTATGAGAGAATGATTAGAGAAGTATTGATTTAAAAGCTCAAGATAGAGATGACCAACGAAATCTAACCAAGGCCTTTTTGCGTCAATAGGCGTAGAAGGAGATTATGTTGATGATGATGATCATATATATATACATATATATATATATATATATATATATATATATATATATATATATATATATATATATATATATATATATATATATATATATATGTGT
>NW_027169540.1:25000-27500 GCF_036898095.1 Palaemon carinicauda
TCTATATTTTTTCATTTTGCATTGGCTCATCTCCTTGGATAAATTTCTGCAGTTTGGAACTAGCAAACCTTTCCTCACATTTCAAAATATCTATGAGCTTCCAAATATTTGGATGACTCATATTCACTGTGTCTTTTAGTGCGCTGTGGTAGGCTTCTAAATTATTTGTAGTTCTAGCAATTCCAGACATGCATCTATCCCAAACATTCCAAATAGTTAATGGATATGGTGGTTCAAGACGTCGCCTCCTTTCTCCTCTTCCTCTAAGGGGTCCTATGTAATTATTCTCAAAATAGGAAACTACCGACTGTGGCATATCATCATCATCTACAAGTTCCTCGTAGCCATCGACAACATCATCGACCTGTAAGAAGGCAAGGGCAACAAAACAGCGCATTTTAAGGCTAAAACTGTCATGTTGGTGATATCTTCTTTTCATTCCTTCTTGAACTATATGCTTGTACACATTTTACCCTAAATGAAACAAGCAGCACGCTAAATTTGAGGCAGGAAACGATTCAAGAAATCCATTATGCGCTGCTTTTTCAAAATCCATAAGTATGCAATCTGGGCATTCGTCCAGCTGCAATTAATTTATTTTGGTAAAACTCTATTATATGTGTTTTGGCTTTTGTTTGATAGCAATGCAAACAATCGTGGGATATTTAAATTATCGATCTGTACGTGCACTATATATAATTGAAAAATATACTAAAACAGCATTGAAATGTTCTGTCTGCCGCCCAAGTCTTGTACACTTTTAAATATCTCAGCGCTTCATCACTTGCAAATATCAATATTCTGCTTGAATCTTAGATTCCACTATCATACTTTAAAAAGATTTCATTAGTGTCTAAGCAAGAGTATTCACTTGCAATGGAGAACCCAACATTTGTTTGTGGGGTTGCGGGATAATTAAAATCTGCTTGCCTCCAACGTCTGATATTCTTACTGAGTTGTTCCAACTGAGGAATTTGTGATAAAGCACATTCGTTTAACTTTTCAACTTCACCAGAAATTATTGAGCAAGGTGCATCACGAAATGAAATTGACTTTGCTTTAATATTTGAGACCACAGTCTTCGCATTTACCTCTGCGGCTGGTGAAGCGTGATTGTGGATACCAACCTTCTTAATCTCTATATAATTTTCATCAGTATGAAGTCTCGCCTTGCATGCACGATTCTCACACCTCCAGTAGATCTTCAGTCTGTCTGCACTCTCCTTATTCCTAGCATATATATAATTGTCTTTATCAAAAACTTTGTTTTTTCCTTTCTCTGAAATTAAAATCTTACAGGTAGCCATATTGTTGGATGGGTGTATTCTTTAGAAGTAACTCTATCTAAGTAAAAACCTTTTGTTTCCAACTGTCCAAAACAGGAAAATAATAAATAAAACAGTTAAACAACCTAGTGTCTTTTAACCTGGGGACAAATTGCCCAACGACGAATTGACTTGGGGAAAAATTGAGCAACAATGAATTGAGTGGGACGAATTGGGCAACGACGAATTCACCAGGGACGAATTGCCCTAGCACCGAATAAACAATGTATCTACAGTATATTTATGACTATGCATAAATACAGCGCAACCTACCGTCACACTAAGGCACACAGATCTTGATCATAATCAACCCGTTAACTTTCCTATTTACTATAAAAGAACCACTTCTATTTCTTAGCCATCTACATATACAGCCATTTTCCCCTCTTTCTATATTCATTAACCTTATAATATCACTCCTGTTAAAGTATATTTTAACATCCCTCTCTCACCAAAATCATCCCCATTCTTTCACCAGTCATGAAATTGTTATCTTATTCCAACTTGAGAGAGAAAGCTGTGAATGATAAACTGATCGTTCTCTATTGCCAACTTGAGTGAAAAGCTGCAATCACTAAACAGATCATTCGCTATTGAAAACTTGAGTGGAAAAGCTGCAGACACCTAACTGATCTTTCTCTATTGCCAACTTAAGTGAAAAAGCTGTAAATACTAAACAGATCTTCCTCTATTGAAAACTTTAGTTAAAAATCTACAAATAATAAACTTATCTTTTTATATTGCCACCTTTAATGAACAAGCTAAAAACACTAAACTGATCTTTCTCTATTGACAACGTGAGTAAAAAATCTGCGGACACCTGACTGACAGTTTTCTATTCCCTCCTTAGGCAAAAATGTTGTAAATAAAAAACTTATCTCCCTCAATTGACAACTTAAGTAAAAAAAGTTGCGGACACCTGACTGATCTTTCTTCATTGCCCCCTTAAGGTATAAAGCTTCAAACACTATACTGATCTTTCCCTATTGACAACTTAAGTATAAAAGCTTCAGATACCTGACTGATCTTTTTCCATTGCCACCTTAAGTGAAAAAGCTGCAAACATTAAACTGATCTTTCCCTATTGACAACTTAAGTAAAAGCGCTTCATATACCTGACTGATCTTTTTCCATTGCCACCTTAAGTGAAAAAGCTGCAAACATTTAACTGATCT
>NW_027169544.1:0-2500 GCF_036898095.1 Palaemon carinicauda
TAAGACATAGAACAACTAGGAATTTGATTTTAATTTGATTATAATAATTAGGTGAAATTACCACATAGAATTAAAAAGTATAGATTGATCGTTGCATATAAATATGATAAAAATTTGTATACTATAACATTTTCACTTTGATTAAACCCTGCTAGAGTACCTGTCTCGTCAATAAATACAGAGTTATTTGTGTAAATTTTTAATCATAAGATAGTTAAACGTGACTAGCTAAATCCGTAGACTCTAAGTCCCACGCAAATTCTCTAAAAGTTATGCATAATTAGGGTACGGCACTCTAATTAACTAAACTGTAAATGATGATCCAGCCATTAGGAAAGCCATTTGGATCCTTTCCTGTATTACCACGATCTTTAATGATAAGATAACATTATTTGGCACTCTGTATTTCTTTAGAATGGTAACAGCCAGCATTCCCTTAACAGAAATATACTGTAACAAATGGAATTAGCCTGTGGTTTAGAGATAAGGAGAATGGATTTCTAGAGATTTCCAATTAAAAGAAAAATAATAAGCATCTTTATTTTTTTATATTTCACAACATAATATTCTTATCAATATTCCGTTAACAAATCTTTAATTTCTCTAACATAAGTAGTTTTATTAACAATTCCCTGTCTCTCAAATATCCCAGGCAATAAAATTTTAATCAAAATAAACAAAAAGGATTGATTATAGACATATTGACCTTTGTTCGTTGTATCATCAAATGATTTACTTATCTTCCCATGAATATTTTATCAGCTACAATGGATGAGTGTTTATTTAGCAAAACACTTTTGAAATCAACAATTACAAATCTGCTTTACGTACTGTATGTAAGCCTTCCTAAATCTTTTTTCAGAGTATCCTGGATTCAAACAATGTAGATAGATGCTATTGTATATAAATAGATGATATAATTCATCCCATGAATTATTCATTTTAGTTAGAAACATAAAAAATAGACAGTTCCAAAGGTATAGGTAGATAATGTTGAATATTTTCCTATAGTAATAAATATTCATAATCTATCGAATATATATATATCCAGATACAGAATCAAATTTTCAAACCAAATTCTATTGAAGTAATTATTTAATTAGAAAGCTTGAAAGTGTATAATGATTTGCCATAACATTCCATACACGTTATCGACTATTCATCCACTTCAACATTATTGTTATCAATATTAGCTAAGCTAGAACCCTAGTTGAAAGAGCAGGTAGCTATAAACGGAATTGCTTCAACAATGGAAAAAATCCAAGTGGGGATGGGAAATAAGGAAATAAATAAACTATGAATGAATGAAGTAATAAACAATGAAATGAAATATGTTGTAGAAATAACCATATCAAAATAACTCTTGTTTATAAAAAAATAAAAACTTGAAAAAAAATGAGATAGATTATCGTGCACGAGTGTACCCTCAAAAAAGAGGGCTCTATTTCAAGACAGTGGAAGACCATTGTACAGAGACTGTGACAAAGCCCTTTAGTAAGAAAGAGAAGCAAAGTACACGTTTATATAATTTTTTGTTTCGTGACCACCGGCCAATGTATAAAAATTGCCTTTCTTGGCTAGGAACCAAAAATTACGGAGACTGGTAAGTTGTGTCTCTTTCTTACTATAAAGTAAAACAAGTACACGAGGCAGTGCTGAAGGGGTTAGTCTTGGATTGAACTTTAACCTCTGTACCATGGTCTTCTACTGTCTTGGGGTAGAGTTTCTCTTACTTGAGGGTACACTGGGTCATACTATAATATTTTATTTCTCTTCCTCTTGCTTTTGGGGGGACGTTTATATAGCTTATATGTGAAAGATATATTCAAATGTTGTTACTGTTTCTTGAATATTTTATTTTGAATTGTTCATTACTTCTTTTATAGCTTATTTATTTCCTTATTTTTTTTTCTATTGAGCCAATTTTTCCCTGTTGGTGCCTTTGTGTTTATAGGAATCTGATTTTCCTACTAGGGCTGTAGCTGATGTAAAACACATACACATGAACTTAGTATTGCTGGAGGGCCCAAAACCAGGATAAACAAGTATTCCACTCATGCCCTCTGCCTACACATGTCCTTCATACCATGGTATCCGCATCACTGGAAACAGCGAATTATTTCCTATCCTGAAACATTCGACGAAAGTAAACACAGATCAAATTACTCTCCGTGAATATAAACAGGAATATCTGTCCAAGCAAACAGTAAACAAAGGTCAATATATGACATTCCAATATGCTCCTATTGACGGGCTGCCTTTGATGTCGGAATATTCGATGATCTGTAAATAAGAGCTAACTTTGTTAATCACTACTTCACCAAAGCGAAGCGGGATCAATACGTAAGGATATTTTTAATAAGTTGATCGAAAATAAGGCTTGAATGGAGGATTATTACATTTGGGAAGAGTAATTTAGTAGTTGAATAAGTATCATAGAGATGATTGAGGCGAAAATACGTGAATAATACGTTATAAAGAAATAGGGAACAACTATAAC
>NW_027169544.1:7500-10000 GCF_036898095.1 Palaemon carinicauda
CGAAAGTTACAACAGGTAAAGTCAGGAGTGGGTTGCGACGCGTTTCGGAACAGCTTGCTCCGTCTTCAGGCGAGAAGTGAGGCTCTGGCTGTTGGGGTATTAAAGCCAACACTTGTTGTTGGCACGGGCCTTTCCCTTGGTTGGCCCGTAGAGGCTCTGGCTAGATCTGGGTCCTTATATATCCCGGCTCTGGTTCGTAGAGAGGGGCCTCGAATTTTTATTGGTCTAGCGGAGGTTGTAAGTTCGGGTGGCAGATGTACGACGAGCTCGGCTCGGCCTCCCAGGCTGAGAAGTAGGAAGGAATCCTGGATCCTGATTGGTCAGGACGCGCGCCGAGCCAGCCAAAAAGTCAGGCAGGCTCCTCCCTTGCTCAGTGGACTGGGCTGAGAGAGGTATCCGAGCTCCCTGATTGGCTGAGGCGCGCGCTGAGACGGGCTCAAAGTCAGTCAGCCTATTCCTACGCTCAGCAGGCTGAAATTCCGGGCCATGTTCGCCGCCAAAATCAGCATTCGGCCAGACGATTTCTCTATTTATAGGGGTGTCAGGATTGGGGTTGTCATCATTCTGGGGGTCTTGTTCTTGGTTTCTAGCGTTGGTACGTCGACAGGATGGTAGGAGGGACATTTCTTGAGTCGTATTCAACGCTGGTTTCTCGTTCTGTATTAACAAAGCTTCCAAAATTCGTAAGCGCCTGCTGTCCGTGGCGCTGCCGATAATTTTGGTATTGGCGACGATGTGTGCCCGGGAGTTATGTCGCTGTAGAGCATGATTTCTGATAGCACCTTGCTGAACGTGGCATGAGATCCTCTTCGAAAGTTTCATGGTAGTCATATCTATGCATTTGCCGGGCATCCTCTGACTGGGCATTGGTAAGAGTAGACTACATTTGTCTTCTTCAGAGGGTCGTTATCAGGGGGCGCTGGATTGTTCCTCGTGATCAAGCTGTGGGTTTTTTCAGTCTGGTAATAGATGATGAGTTTCACTTTCGTGGTCTCATCAGTGGGTGAAACGTTGTTATTGATGATGTCTTTAATGGCCTTCTCATCCCGCTGATATTCGGCGTGCATGAGGCCTTTGTAGTAAAGTTTGATGTCTCTAGATCCGTTGGTGGAGGTGTTGGACCTATCTGTAGTTCTGTCGGACCCCTGGCTGGCGCTGTCGGACCCTTCCACCAAAGGGGACCCGTACCACTTGTCTATAACTGTCCTCACTTCACGCTGGACTTGCTTGTTGCTGTAGCCGTTGTTGATGAGGACCTGTGCGACCCTTTCCAGCTCCTTGTGGGTGACAGTCCATGTTGAGCAGTGAGACAAGGCCCTGCGTACAAAGGCCTTGATGGTCGAGGCCCTGTAGCGGGCTGGACATTCACTTTCGCCATTTAGACACATGCCGAGATTTGTGGGCTTGGTGTAGACAGTGGTCTGGAATCCCTCGTTGGTGGAAGAAATCAAGACGTCCAGGAATGGGAGGCTGTTGTCAACGCTGTTCTCAAGGGTGAAGTGGAGGACGCTGTTGTCCTCAAAGGTCCTCCTTAGATTCTCGATGGCTTCGGTGGAAGTAGCTTTGATGAAAGTGTCGTCAATATAACGGAATTAACGGGGGGGGGGGGGGGGCACTCGAGTTGGGAGAATACCCTCTCCTCTACTACTCCCATGTAGAAGTTAGCAAAGAGTACGCCCAAGGGCGAGCCCATCACCACGCCATCCTTTTGTAAGTACAAGTGTCCACGATGAGTAGTAAAGGGGGCTCTTTTAGTGCAAATGGCAAGGAATACGATATATGATTTACGATTTAGGGTTTTATAATTAAGAAACTACAGCTTTGACAATAAGTGAAAGACAATGCTTTGAATATAGTAAAGGTATATTTATTGAATGAATGAGATTATGGACTTTTTAAAACATCTTTTACGATTTTTGGTTTCTTAATCAAGAAACTACAGCTTTGAGAGCAGAGAAAGAATATATTTTTTTATGTATGAAATGTATATTTAAGGAATAAATGAGAATATGAACTTTTTAAAACATGTTCTACTTTTAAAACTCTGTAGAATACAATTTTTTTTATTTTTATTTTTTAATTTTTACAATTAGGAAACTAAGAGCAGAGAAAAAATTATATATAAATATTTATATATATATATATATATATATATATATATATATATATATATATATATATATATATATATATATATATATATATATATATATATATATGAAAGGTATATTTAAGGAATAAATGATAATATGGACTTTTTGAAACATGTTCTACTCTTAAAACTCTGTAGAATACAATTTCTAGTTTATTAACTAAGAAACTATAGCTTTGAGGCCGAGAGAAATATTTTTTGAATATAGTTACATAAACCTACACCATTATGTAATTAGTTTTTGTAACCGTGAAATCTCTTTTCCTTTAATTACTTTAAAGATTATATGATTTTTAAAGAGTAAGTGCTTTGCCATCTGAAAGACATAGGTTTGTTGTAATAAAAAGT
>NW_027169544.1:12500-15000 GCF_036898095.1 Palaemon carinicauda
ATCAGATATGTAAGGAATAAGTAATATTCCACAGTAGATATTACATATTTCAGTTATTTATGAAAAGGTAATTGAAATTAATTCACCTAATTATGGGATTTTCATGACCTAATTCTCTACTATTGAAAACCCCTTGAACTTAGCCATGTATATCTCTAAATCCATATCATATGCAATAGCCCAACTGAGTAAATATAATCTTTTATATATTTATATGTATATATTTAGAAATATATAAATATATATAAATATCTATATGTATGTATATTTATTTATTTATATATACATATGTATATATGTATATATATATATATATATATATATATATATATATATATATATATATATATATATATATATATATATATATATATATATAAAGAGCATATATTGAAACACGTGTAGGAGAAATTCTATTCCAAACTGGCATCCAAGTCAAAAACATTCCTTACCCTTTTCAAAATATAAATCTGTTCTCTTGTACTATGCATCCTATATAAGGGGACCTTTCCGGTACAAGGTTTAGTCAAAGAATAATATATATTTTTATCGACTAATGGAAATTAAACCATGCTGGATTCCACGTGTGAGCTTCAACTGCTAAATATAACATGATGCTTTCATCTCTGGTATAAAAGATTATGTTAATATGGATTTGGAGATATAAATGGCTAAGTTCAAGGGCTTTTTGATATTAGGGAGTTACATCGTGAAAATCTCATAATTAGAAGAATGCAATTTAGTTAACTTTTAACCAATAGCTTAACTATGGAATATATACTGAGGAATGCTAGTTATTCCTTACTTTTAATATCTGAAAACAAAAATGTTTAAAGAAAGAAGTCTAAGATGTTTAATTAAGTTACAATGCTATATGATTGTTTATTGTCACGTTCCATTATTTCTTAAAGTCACTTAATTAGCTGAACAAATTTTAATCAAAACCTAAATATTCAATATCTACTGAGGAATACTACATATTCGTTACTTTTCTGATATCAGAAAATTGTAAAGAATGATTAAAGAAGTCTAAGACGCTAGATAACATTACAATGGCTTTCTTAAATTGTATCATAATTTTTTATTTTATTTCACAAAACAGAATACTTAGAAATAGGTGAAAAGGAATGAATGAATACGTCTAAGATGCTAGATAATATCGCAATAGCTTTCCAAAATTTTATTATAATTTTATACTAATTTTATTTTACAAAATATAAGAATTAGAAGCATCGTCAATTACCTCTTTGCAATTACACGTTAAACAATTCCTAATTTGATGATTTCCTTTCCTCACTAAGCTATTTTTCCCCGTTGAAGGCCTTGGGCTTATATCATCTTGCTTTTCCAAATAGGGCTGTAGCTTAGCTGCTGATAATAATAATAATAATAATAATAATAATAATAATAATAATAATAATAATAATAATAATAATAATAATGATAATAATAATAATAATAATAATAATAATAATAATAATAATAATAATAATAATAATAATTATTATTATTATTATTATTATTATTATTATAATAATAATTACCAGAAAATTACCTGAGGGCAATTACATAGAAGTTGGGAACAAATATATTGACTTCATAGTATGGCATTTCGTCATTTCTAGTTTTTGGGCTCAACTGAATATGAAAATCAGTTATGATGAACTCCACGTATCTTTTTATTACCTGATACTCATATTATTATATAAATAATATTAATTACATCGAAGTTAGATGAAAGCATTGCCTTTATAATCTACGAAATTATAAAAAATAATAAAAATGATAAAAATTAAAATAATAAAGAAACAATTGTGATAAAGTTCCTGCGACATTTTATCACCTGACAGCATATCAGGATGGTAGGTGTAGTAAGGATTACCGAGATGGTATGAGTGTCACGACAGTGATGGTGTGGGTTCATGTTAAGGGTGGATGGTGAGGAAGGAGTGAGGAAGTAGTGAGGAGGGATTGAGGAGGACTTATGAGGAACCTGTGAGGGTGAGCATATCAAGAGGGAGGCTGAAAATTAGATAATAATAATAATAATAATAATAATAATGATAATAATAATAATAATAATAATAATAATAATAATAATAATAATAATAATAATAATAATAATAATGATAAAAATAATAATAATAATAATAATAATAATAATAATAATAATAATAATAATAATAATAATAATAATAATAATAATAATAATAATAATTCAAAAATTCAATCAATTGAATATATAACCTCCTATCACGTGGGAGCAAGGTGTCAGAACAACCCCTTCTGACTCCCCCCCCCCTCCTACCTTCAACAATCTCTCATCTCTCACATCTCCTATCTGCGATATAAACTCCCTGCTTTTCCTCTCTGCTTCATATTAGGCCAAAAAAGCCTTTCATTTTTTTCTTATCCAAGAAAATTTTATTTAAAGCCAATTTCTCTCTCAGAGGTTTTCTGAACAGAAAGTTATTTTCCTGTAAACTGCAAAGTCTAAAGT
>NW_027169544.1:30000-32500 GCF_036898095.1 Palaemon carinicauda
ATATATATATATATTATATGTATATATATATTTATATATATATATATATATATATCTAAGAAGAAGATATTCACGCTTTTTCAAAAGTGATAAGGTCGTTTTCCAAATTCAAAGCTGAAACTTGAAACTTGAACCCAATTTGAGAATTCTTCAGTACATAAATTCCTAGAAAAAATTTTGGTATAAATAGTTGACCAAATAATTCTGTTTTTATAATAAGTAAACAAAGAAATTTCGATTTTTAGAAATTGCCAAAGTATTTTTTAAAGGCTTAAAGCAGGAAAAATAGATTATTGAATATAGAAAATAGAGACAGAGACATTGGATCCTTTGCTATTACCATGTGAAGAGGATTTGGTCAGATAATCCATTTTTCACAGGGAGAGCTTTTTTCTGAAATTTATATTTTGACACATTTTTTTATTCATGTTTTTAAAAGAAGAAAAACAGAGAGTTTTTTTTCATACATCATGTTAATCGGACTACAATTTTTTTCAGGGTTTTTTATGTTTTTTTCTTTTTATGGTTGGTTTTTTATACCAATTTTATATATTGCACATTACCAATGTTCGGTTAATATTTTTGTTAGTTTCTGATATTAAAGAGATATGTTTTCTAAATCTTCATATGATTAAATATTGTATTTTTAGTAATATTTATTAGTATTTTAAGGAAAATATCATGCAATATATAGACAAACATTTGCAAACTAGTAAATTATCATGATAGAGGATTAAGAGCTTTAGCAGTCAAAAAAAATTTGTCTGAAAAATATCTAATGTTTTAGCAAATTTAATTCAATAGTTTTTATAATATATGTTATATAAAAGATAATAGTATTTTCAATATACATATAAGAATATTCTTATACAAGGTGTATAGAAAAGTAATAAGAACAACTCAATCTTATATCAAACATTCTCATAATTTTTCACATATACCTTAATCTATGGAATAATGTTAAAAATAGAAAGTAGAAAAATAAACATGGTATATTTCCTTACTAAAAAAAAGAGAGAAACAAAATATTAATTTCACATTCATCTCCAACCAACTATCCTTTATCAAACACCATGACAGATCACTATTAATTTTATCACCACCTGCGATCTTTCATATATGTAGATTGAACTGACGATGGATAATGTTTTTGTCTCGAGAAATTAATTATGACTTGAGAAGATCCACAAATCTTCCCTATTTCCTTTTTTTTAAAATTTTAAAAGCCTCTTTTCAGACGTTAGTTTGAATATAGTTATTTCCTGATTTTGAAAGTTGTGCTGCCATCTACTGTTGGATAAATCCTTTCTCTGTCAGTGTGTCTTTGTGTTTACATGTATGTCTGTTTGTGCTTCTGGAATCTTTTGATACCTCTTTTTACAAGCTAAAAGATACCTAATTTGGTAAAATTTTCGATACCGTTTAGTTGAATATCACAAAGAATTGAATGAAAGGAAGTATAGAAAATAACTAATGTTGATTCATTAGATAATACCATTATTATTTAACTCGATAATATTTATTGTTACTTTTCTAAGCTTACTGAGATATGATCCCGAGGTAAGATACATACAATTATATATATATATATATATATATATACATATATATATGTGTATATATATGTATATATATACTGTATACACACACACACACACACACACACACATATATATATATATATATATATATAAACACTGGAGGAGAATTTCTATTCCCAACTGTCATCTAAGCCCAAAACATTCCTTACCCTTTTCGAAATATATATCTGTTCTCTTGGACTATGCATCCTATATAAGGTTTCCTTTCCGGTACACTGTTTGGTAGGAGAAAAATATATATTTTTATTGACTAATGGAATTCAAACCATAGTGGATTCTACTTGTGAGATTCAACTGCTAAATATAACATGGTGCTTTCACCTCTGGTATAAAAGATTGTGTTGACTCCGGTGGACTATTGCGTATGATATAGATTTAGAGATATAAATGGCTACGTTCAAGGGTTTTTTAATAGTAGGGACTTACGTCAGGAAAATTCCATAATTAAGTGAATACAACTTGAGGAACTTTTAATCAATAACTCTGGAAAATCCACTGAGGAATGTTAGCTATTTCTTACTTTTTTTATATCTGGAAACCAAAATGATTAAATAGAGAAGTTTAAGTTCGTTATTATCATCATTATTATTATTATGAGAGAGAGAGAGGAGAGAGAGAGAGAGAGAGAGAGAGAGAGAGAATGAAGGCTTTATGGAGACTAGCCAGGAAAAAAAAGGTCTTTCTTTACTTGAAGTACAATTTGTATATAGAGAGTTTTATTTATGCATATGGGAGACAGGCCAATGGAAGAAACCTTTTATAGAACGTTGCATGGTAATCCATAGCAAAACGTTCTAATCATAAGAACATACTAAATTATAAAAGATACACCTAAAATAAACGTTCATATGAGAACTTACACGAAATATTTTAAAACAAATGTTTGCGTTTAAAGACTA